>NC_042974.1:44551656-44786656 GCF_901001165.1 Salmo trutta | reverse complement strand
TCACTGTTACTAGCCGGGTACCACCCGGTACTCTACCCTACCCTGTCCTTGTTTTTGAAAGAAAAGCACATTTTTGGAGCATTAAAATAACATCAAATTTATCAGAAATACAGTGTAGACTTGTTAATGTTGTAAATGACTATTGTAGCTGGAAACGGCTGATTGTTAATGGAACAGAGGCCCATTATCAGCAACCATCACTCCTGTGTTCCAATGGCACGTTGTGTTAGCTAATCCAAGTTTATAATTTTAAAAGGCTAATTGATCATTAGAAAACCCTTTTGCAATTATGTTAGCACAGCTGAAAACTGTTGTTATGATTAAAGAATCCATAAAACTGGCCTTCCTTAAACTAGTTGATTATCTGGAGCATCAGCATTTGTGGGTTCGATTACAGGCTCAAAATGGCCAGAAACAAAGAACTTTCCTCTGAAACTTGTCAGTCTATTCTTGTTCTGAGAAATGAAGGCTATTCCATGCGAGAAATTGGTAAGAAACTGAAGATCTCGTACAACGCTGTGCACTACTCCCTTCACAGAACAGCGCAAACTGGCTCTAACCAGAATAGAAATAGTGGGACTGAGCAACTGAGCAAGAGGACAAATACATTAGAGTGTCTAGTTTGAGAAACCTCACAAGTCCTCAACTGGCAGCTTCATTAAATAGTACCCGCAAAACACCAGTCTCAGTGTCAACTGTGAAGAGGCGACTCCGGGATGCTGGTTTTGCGGGTACTATTTAAATGAAGCTGCCAGTTGAGGACTTGTGAGGCGTGTGTTTCTCAAACTAGACACTCAATTCAATATGAAACACAAGCAATTACAGGAAACAACAGTCTTCCTCGCCTCACAATCTTAACCTTTCATTGGAGATTATTCTTAAATACCTGGACTCACATAGAGGATTTAACAGAAATGCATATGGTATATACAGAATACTAATCTCAGAAACCTAGAACTAAAATATTGCATAACTGCGTCAGATGCTCGATTAGGTTCTGGGGAGAGATTTATGAAAGATAGTAACGAGACTAGAGAAGTCTCTACCTGCCTAAAAAGAAACTCTCAGCCAAAGCATGGGCCAAATGTCTCCTTCCCTTACAATATACGAAATACCTGTGAAATCAGGATTTGTCCAAATGATCAGTGATGAAGAAATCTGCCCATCGGAACAAAGTTCCTCGTTAGTTGTCGCATCCTCTGTTGACAGACGCTACGTATCATCCTATGTAACGTGAGTGTGTCCACGACAGATTAGGTATATATCCAGACCTCAGTCAAAATAGCAATGGTTTTTTTTTAAATCGCTTTAGGTGTGCTTGATTTAGCTTTCATGGAATGGGGGCTGAATTATACACAGCAATAGCATCTGAAAGAAAACAAAATACTATTTTGTCCCTGGTCTGCAACATGTTTTTTTTTTATTAAAATGGCTCCAACTGGTTCAACACATGAAATACACATGAAATGTGTACAACCTCATTTACCCCACTATGACAAAGATAGACATGGAAATAACATGCATGTATTAGCTACATCATAGTAAGATGATGTTATCTTACCCCTGTGTGTCCTTACCCTGTCATAGTGAGAGCAGGGGAGGTACACACTGAGTGAGAGTGGGATGTACACACAGCGGCGGCATGCACACACGCTATATATATATTAGTTCCATAAATTTGCCTCAATAGCAGCCAGACCTACTACACATGGGTATTCCCCCCATTTCATAAAATCCTAAAAGAGTGTTTGGCTCAAACACAGTGGCGGGGTATGCAACATTACCATGTGTAAGACTCTCTAGCGTCCTATACAAAAAGACTGTGTGATTTAGTGAAACCAATTGAAAGCAGTAAGCATGGAGCACGCAGAACGCGCAAATGTACAGCGCCGTTACTGTGCCCTTGAACGAACTGTAAAACAACCTAATGTTATTCTTTATCTATAATGGCTGCAGCTTCAATGCAGGGATATGAGTGTTTCTATGTATTTTCATGAAGTACAGCAGTATTCAATATATAGTAGTACATATTTCCTTTACTCAATTATTTAGTAAGGGTATAACTCCTATCATAATGTCATTAGGTACTTAAGCTATATTCGTTATACAACAAGAGATACTTCCACCATAACTAGAGTGGTATTGCATGTCTTTTGTGTTACATGTATTCAACTCTATTCTTCTGAAACAGACACTAAGGTCCAATCACAGGAATAAATGATAGCTATTCATCATATAAGACATTTATTACACAACTACTACTATTATAAAACTACTTTCAATTGGAAAAACGCATACGCAGCCATAATCCGGATCAACTGCAGTACATGGGTTTTATTTCAATATCTGTCCTATTCCATCCATTCACAATCCCGCGTCATGATCTAATCAAACTCTCCAGGATATACGATATGCACGGAGCACCAGTGGTCATTTACACATAGTTAAGTTGTTTCTGCCGGGTAATAACAGTTGGCAACAATACAATCTACAGCTGGGGGTCTTGGAATGAGGTCTGGTGTGTGTGTGTCTGATTCTTGCATTGTTAAATCTCTAGCTCTCCAGGAACGTTTGGCCACAGAGAAGCAGACCTCTGGTACCTCAGCCTGATGAGTGATCACATTCAGAAGGCTTTCCATCTTAACAAGCCTCCTTCACTCCCACGCCGCAGGCCGTTACTCTGGAGGAGTAGACAAAAACAATAACACGACTTGGGAAAATACAGCTCGACCATGGGAGACTCCGTTGTCAGGTGTGTCGACAGGCCAATTTTCTGTACAGTATTAGATTTTTCTGAATATGGATACTTATTTAGGGGGTTGAGAATGAGGGTGGACATGGTAACGTGACTGAGGATGTGATGGTGGTGGGTTCTGGTGTGTTCTGTCACTGGGGTCTAATGATGCTGAGGAAGAAAGGGTCTAGAAAACACACACACACACCCACACACACACACACACACCACAGGACCTCACTCAATATGTTATTCATGACACACACACACTCATACATAGAGACCCTGCATCGTCGTCCCCGTCGTCCCCTGTCCCCCAGCATCACACAGAGTTACTATTCCTCATCTCTGCTTCCAGTTGGCTCTGTCCTATAGTGTCAGACGACAGAGGCCAAAGCCCAGAGCCATCTGTGGTGGTAACTGCACGGTGAAATATGCTCTGTTTCAGGTCCAGTTCTTAGTCAAGTCCATATCATAAAAGGATCAACATAATTGGCAATTACCATGAGATAATTTGGCAGTAAAACAGAGGTAGGGCCTAGAGGACAGAGACAGAGGAGAGGAGAGGGACACTAAGTCGATGCAGCTGGTGGTGTCGGGCCATACAAATAAAAATGATGTTTTATTGTCACTTACTGTACACCAGATTCACTGTACACCAGTGAAATATGTTGTTTTACAGGGTCAGACATAGTAGTACAGCACCCCTGGAGCAAATTAGTGTTAAGTGCCTTGGTCAAGGGCATAGACAGATTTTATTACCTTGTTGGCTCTGGTATTTGAACCAGCAACCTTTCAGTTACAGGCCCAACGTTCTAACCGCTATGTAAAACACACATATATAGGCATGCACATACGTACACACTACTGTGTGGGTGGCAGGTAGCCTTGTGGTTAGAGCGTTGGGCCAGTAACCGAATCCCCGAGCTGACAAGGTAAAAATCTGCCGTTCTGCCCATGAGCAAGGAACTGTTCCCTGAGTGCCGTGGATGTCAATTAAGGCAGCCCCCCTCCTCTCTGATTCAGAGGAGTTGGTTTAAATGCGGAAGACACATTTCAGTTGAATACATTCAGTTGGACAACTGACTAGGTATCCCCCTTTACCTTTCCCTGTACTGGGCGTACGTGGGGTCTACATTAACATAAAAGGGTCTGGTGGTTCTACATACATATAGTATCTGTGCTCCAGAGGTAACCTTGATCCAGTGCTCTACTAAGGACAGAGATCCTAATAGACTAGTTGAGGCTAAACATATGGGCCATATTCAGTACAGCTCCAGATAGATCATGACTTTACAGAATGGACACTCTTCTCTGTTGATTGGAGTACATATAGCATAACTGTTCTACCTGCAAAATGTCTAGTCATATCACAAGAGAAGGCTGTACTGTAAACACTGGTCTTCTAATGACATGATTATAGACCAAAGGAACCACAACAGTACTTTTCCACACACACACACACACGCACACACACACACACACACCCAGGAAAACTACTAATACAGACATCATCTCCCATCCCCGGCTTGTAATAAAGGCCTGTCTCATCCATAACGTTATTAATTAACAGTTCTCCGAGGTGAAATTCAATCAATCGCCGCCCTCTGATAGCGTTCTAACAGGTTATGCAAATCACAAGCGAGGAGCCCGCTACAGTCGTATAACTGTAGCTAACATGCATGTGATCTGAGCTGCCCGTCACTCATTAACACTCATTATGGTGGCATTAGAGCCTTCAGAAAAGAGAGGTGGGGAAGAGGAGAGAGAAAGAGAGAGAGAGAGAGAGAGAGAGAGAGAGAGAGAGAGAGAGGTCTTAATGCACGTTTAATTAGAAGGAGATATATGGCTGTAGGACCAGAGAGGGCTACAGACAGGGTGACAGGCCCTGCCATGACTCACCTGCACAGGGAATGGAGAGGTATGACAGTTATGCTAAGAGGCGATGAGATCATGGCAGGAGCCCTGGATTAATGGGAGGAGAGGCTATTACATGTCCAGTGGAACATTGTGTAAAGGTAATGTGTTATAAAGTAGACAGAATGACACGCAAAGTGTTGTACAGGTATAGGATTCAAATGGGTTTTATATAATACATAGATACCCATGGCACCATTAGACATGATTTGATTTGAGTCCCCCTCTAAATGTTCAAATACCTGGAAAGGTGATGTAGACTAGCGTGGAGTGAGCTGTTATAGGTTTGAAAATGTATTTCATTTTTTTTATTTTTTATTTGATCATTTAGTCAGTTCTAAAGAGGAAAAAGACAATTCCATATTCTTTATTGTGGGTCAACGGTAGACATTTCATCATGGCCCTTCACTAGAACAAAGGCTCATCTTTAACAGTCGATCCCCCACATACAGCCATACATCATAGTAAATGTGTCTCTCACATGAACACCCAGTGTGTGTGTGCTCACGCTTAATGACCCCCAAATCTCTCCCGGAGACCCCATGCATTTTTCATGTGGCCGTGAAAGTGCTGTTAGTGACATCGCTAACGGCTAAAGGCGTCCCACGCTAATTGACCAGGGCCCTTAATGCGAGAGTGAAACAGGAGGAAGAGGCAAGCGATGCCACAAAACTGTCACCTCAGCCTTTTCTTCCTTAATGCAGCCATAAATCCAACCGCCACTACCACCATCGCCCCATCGCCGTCCCCACCGTCAGATATTTCCATTACACTCATATCAGTTTTACTGGAATGACTTACATCTGCATGATTCAGTAATAGTCACTCTCCATAAAGATGTTGTTGCAATTTGGAGGGGAGGAGGGAATTATAGTAGCGATCAATTCCCCCGCTCCCAAGGGGAACAACTAGGGAGTTGGGAATGGGATATCGGAAAATGTAGAAAACCGGGGAGGCCCTGGCTGATAGATTGTAGTGGTTATCTAGTAACAGAGACAAACAGCTTAATCCGGGATAAATCGTTGGGTGCTGGGAGAGATGGTTTCATACAGAAGATGTAAATTGTGTTGTCAGAACCAGTTATCTACCAGGTGTGGGAGCTTAAGAGGAGCCACTTAGTGGGAGAAGAGAGACACACGGTTATCTTTACCATTCAAACCCTGGGGGAGGAGGAGGGACCAGCTAGGCGTCTCAGCTCCACTCCGAGTGTGTCCCAAGTGGCACCCTATTCCCTTCATAGTGCATTACTTTTGATCCGGGCCCATAGGGTTCTGGTCAATAGTAATGGACCATATGGGGAAAAGGGTGCAATTTGGAACCCATCCTGTCCATAAAGTACCAAACACACTCTAACCAGCACGAACACTCCAATAAATAAACCTGGTGAATAAAGGCGTTTGGGATTTAGCAGAGATGAAAACTACATGACACAAATTGTGCATAGGCTGTTGTACTGCAGGTATGTACCATCTCACCTCCATAGGCTGTTGTACTGCAGGTATGTACCATCTCACCTCCATAGGCTGTTGTACTGCAGGTATGTACCATCTCACCTCCATAGGCTGTTGTACTGTAGGTATGTATCATCTCACCTCCATAGGCTGTTGTACTGCAGGTATGTATCATCTCACCTCCATAGGCTGTTGTACTGTAGGTATGTATCATCTCACCTCCATAGGCTGTTGTACTGCAGGTATGTATCATCTCACCTCCATAGGCTGTTGTACTGTAGGTATGTATCATCTCACCTCCATAGGCTGTTGTACTGCAGGTATGTATCATCTCACCTCCATAGGCTGTTGTACTGCAGGTATGTACCATCTCACCTCCATAGGCTGTTGTACTGTAGGTATGTACCATCTCACCTCCATAGGCTGTTGTACTGTAGGTATGTATCATCTCACCTCCATAGGCTGTTGTACTTCAGGTATGTACCATCTCACCTCCATAGGCTGTTGTACTGCAGGTATGTACCATCTCACCTCCATAGGCTGTTGTACTGTAGGTATGTATCATCTCACCTCCATAGGCTGTTGTACTGCAGGTATGTACCATCTCACCTCCATAGGCTGTTGTACTGTAGGTATGTATCATCTCACCTCCATAGGCTGCTGTACTGCAGGTATGTACTATCTCACCTCAATAGGCCGTTGTACTGCAGGTATGTACCATCTCACCTCCATAGGCTGTTGTACTGCAGGTATGTACCATCTCACCTCCATAGGCTGTTGTACTGCAGGTATGCATCATCTCACCTCCATAGGCTGTTGTACTGCAGGTATGTATCATCTCACCTCCATAGGCTGTTGTATTGCAGGTATGTATCATCTCACCTCCATAGGCTGTTGTACTGCAGGTATGCATCATCTCACCTCCATAGGCTGTTGTACTGCAGGTATGTACCATCTCACCTCCATAAGCTGTTGTACTGCAGGTATGTACCATCTCACCTCCATAGGCTGTTGTACTGCAGGTATGCATCATCTCACCTCCATAGGCTGTTGTACTGCAGGTATGTACCATCTCACCTCCATAAGCTGTTGTACTGCAGGTATGTACCATCTCACCTCCATAGGCTGTTGTACTGCAGGTATGCATCATCTCACCTCCATAGGCTGTTGTACTGCAGGTATGTACCATCTCACCTCCATAAGCTGTTGTACTGCAGGTATGTACCATCTCACCTCCATAAGCTGTTGTACTGCAGGTATGTACCATCTCACCTCCATAGGCTGTAGTACTGCAGGTATGTACCATCTCACCTCCATAAGCTGTTGTACTGCAGGTATGTACCATCTCACCTCCATAGGCTGTTGTACTGCAGGTATGTATCATCTCACCTCCATAGGCTGTTGTACTGCAGGTATGTACCATCTCACCTCCATAGGCTGTTGTACTGCAGGTATGTATCATCTCACCTCCATAGGCTGTTATACTGCAGGTATGTATCATCTCACCTCCATAGGCTGTCGGTGAAGTGTAAAATAAATATAATACACTGGTGTAGAAGCTAAACGCAGGAATTTGAAACATGATACACAAGGTGTAAAAAAGGCAATTATTTGTACTACAAATTAAGAGAATTTGATACACAGGATGAAGAAAAGATCATGTCTTCAATTATTTGTTCAAATGAAGCATATGCACACATAGTGCACACTTGGATCTATCCATTATAACAGAGGAGTAATAAACCCGAGAAGTCAATGAAATATCCCTGGTGTTCCCTACCAGCAGCAGTCCACTAAATCAATACAGTTCAATATGGGTTTGAAAAAGTTCTGTCTTCATAAGTCTGCAATAATAGCTCACAATAATGGAATTGAGTAGGCATGATGCATCTATGTGTTTATGGTTAGCCGTGTGTATGTGTATGTGTGTGTCTGCTTGCGTGCGTGCGTGCGTGTGTGAGGTGAGTGGGACTAGAGACTGATGGGGCTTTAGTACGAGTGTCAGGCCTAGTTTGGGGCCAGCAGCACAGGACAGGAGCGGGGACAGGAGCGGGGACAGGAGCGGGAGTCAGGGACCCACTGGCCATATATCTCTATTACTACAGGAGGCTCAGCAGCACTGGCCAGCTGTTCATTCTCATTAACTCACAATGGAGACACTCCAGCCCAGTCTTACCCGCTCCAGTCTGGTGCAGGGTACTCCACTATGCTACACTCCAATCTACTGCAGCATAATATGTGGGCTCCCGAGTGGAGTGCAGCGGTCTAAGGCACTGCATCTCAGTGCTAGAGGCGTCACTACAGACCCTGGTTCGATTCCAGGCTGTATCACAATCGGCCGCGATTGGGAGTTCCATAGGGCGGCGCACAATTTGCCCAGTGTCGTCGGGGTTAGGGTTTGGCCGGTGTAAGCCATCACTGTAAATAAGAATTTGTTCTTAACTGACTTGCCTAGTTAAATAAAAGGTAAAATAAAAAATTAATAAAAATATGGAATATTATTCCAATACAGCCCAGTTCATACTATTCCATTCCAGTATAACTTAGTCCAGTCCATGCATAGGATCCAGTCACATTGGGTTAATTAGCTGTCTTATCTTGACAAGAAAAGTTTATTCGATCTTCCACTATTTGTTTTGATATGTAAACAAATAAGTACAGACATATTCACAAATACTAATATGTCTCTCTAACAAGACTAGCCATACTGTATTCTAACAACATACACACACAGCTATTCAATGCTACAGCTGGTCAAACATACCCACCAAGGCACGGAGGGAAAGTATCAGTAAAAATCAATATCAACAATCAATCGCACCTTAAAACCACTCAATAACCCCCCACCGCAACTTATAAGTCCCTCTCTTTAGCAGCTAATGACAAATCACCCATTTCATCAGCTAATATCCATTTTCCACATTACAATACCTGTCTCTCCTCCAGAGAAAAGGAAAACCAGCCTTCCTGGTGACAGTGAGGCAGATGTATTAGGGCCTCTGCGTGTGTGGGGGATATGGTAGACAATAGAAGAGGCTGCCTTGTGATAGGCCAGGGTAGAGCAGTGTGTGTGTGTGTGTACGGTAGAGGCAGGCAGACAGGACAGGGCTGCAGTGAGAAAAGCTAATGGCTATGATTAATGACTGAGGACCAGAGGAGAGCCAGGACACAGACACTACATACATCATCAGGACGGGCACCTCCCAGGACCCCCTCTCTCTCTCTGCTGGGGTGGAGGTGCCGAAGAGAGAGGGGAAGAGAGAGAGAGAGAAAGAGATGAGGGTGTGAGAAAGAGAGAGCGCGAGAGAGAGAGAGAAAGAGAGAGAGAGAGAGAGAGAGAACGAGAGGGTGATTAGAGAGAGGGATGGTGCGAGGGAGAGTGAGAAGCCTTATCTACTCCCCAGTCCTTTACACACAGGAATTGCTTCTCTTTCTTGAAAAAAAAGTGACAAAGAGGTGATAAGATGAACAAGAAAATGGTGTGTAAAATAACTAGGATATATTCTGAGAGAGGGAGTAGAGAGAGCAGTCTGTGATGGTCGCTGATTCCAGGCAACTTGACTCACTGTTTGCATGCTGAAGCCACATTTCCAAGGTCTTATCAGCCATATGTTTCCCCCTGTTCAGATGATTTATTAGGTGAGGAAAAGCACACTGATACATTTTAACAGCGTTTTCCTGCATAGGCAACCCGCTGTGTCAGTAACGAAAACTCAGACCCTTTTTAATGAAAACTTTTAGTACCGAAGGGGTAACCATTTATTTATGAGTCACTACAATATTACACTGGGCCAAAAATACCTCTCCTTCTCACGCACCGGGCGGACAAAAAAAAAGGCCAGAATCGGAACAGAGGTGGGAGGGAGCACAAGATCATATCCATATGTCAGCGGCTCTACCCAGCACCCTTACACACACACACACACACACACACACACACACACACACACACACACACACACACACACACACACACACACACACACACACACACACACACACACACACACACACACACACACACACACACACACACACACTTCCCTTTAACACAACGCTGGTGTATTTGTGCTTAATTGAAGCATTCAGCTGTTTACAACTTACACAAAACCAGCGTGGGGTTTAATTATGACCAATTACAGCCAGCGTTGTTAGGGAGTGAAGGAGGCCCATTACCTCTCCCAGCCTTCATTGATTCTAATTAGTTGGTGTGTTCATGTTTTGGGTTTCCATGCCTGATTTAACAGGAGGGGGCCTGCTAATTAATTCACTATTAAACTGCAGATGCTAGTTACCCAGAAACAGAACAGACAAAACCTTGAGAAGAAACAGGGAGGAAAACGTGACTATTGGAACACTAGAACATGATGCTGCCGTTTTGTATTGTTCTCTGCCGTCGGCTCTCGATGGTTTTATCACTAAAACACATCCAGAAAGTGCAAAGTCAGCATTTAGATTTATTCACCACGTTGGACTCATTAAAATGCTTGTCTATCAGCGCAGTGTGTTTTTAAGCCATTAAAATGGCTTAATTTAAGCCTTTAATTTAATAGGACTGTTTCCAAACCGCCATCTTGGAGTGTGTAGTTACCTAATATCGACAGGGAACAGGCACCAGTTCCCTAAAAGGAGGAGATGTTTTTTTTTTTTTTGTACTGGTATAAGTGGAACATTCTAAATGTTATGACTTCCAAAAGCTTTAAGTCATCGTTCATATGCAAACAGTTTGCATAACGAATGCAAATAAGTTCCCAAACAATTAACAATCATTTGCAAGTAGATGGGATCTGAGGACAACAGTAGAATAGGCTGTATTTGCAAACCAAAGCTGGCTCTTTGAAGCCCTAACATGTCATGTTTAACAAGGAAAAGCCATGTTGAGGTCAAAGGAGACAACAGGCTTGGCTCACACAAACCATGTCAATGAGTAGCAGGATTCATAGAGGTCACCAAGCTAACACTGCTTTGTTAGAAGAACAATATATAGTAAGCACACACACACACACACACACACACACACACACACACACACACACACACACACACACACACACACACACACTTGTATTTGAAACTTGATTTGGAGACAATAGCAAACATTCCATCAACGATGGAAGGGAAAATAATGTTACTTTGGTCCTAGAGGCACCTTTATTTAACTGATTTGCTGTGATTGTGTGTTCCAATTCATTTTTGTACAGGAGCCAGAATCGTTGCCATTTTCCAACCCATTTCCCTGGATGTGTTCTACGGGCCTTAATGGCCTGTAGCTGTCATGTTCTGGACAGCTGAGCTTTTACAAGACAAACTCGGCCCAGCAGCCTAGCTCACACTTCTCGCTCTCTCTCTCTGGACCGGGGGATAATCAGTAGACACACACACACGTGTACATGCTACACACACACACAATCAGTACACGTACATGCGCATGCACACACACACACACACACACACACACACACACACACACACACACACACACACACACACACACACACACACACACACAAACACATACACAGAGATGCCACAGTTGCCAGCTGCTAATGGACATAGGGACATCTTTGATTAATATTTCACCTTCTGGTTCTGGCTGTTGCTCAAGTGTCACTCCGTCCCCTGAAACCTCAGTCTCTACCAGGGGTCCCTCTGTCAGGTGGAGGTGACAGATCTGTTAGTCACACACACACACACACTACACCTCCTTAAACACACACACTAATTACAGTGCAGCCAGGCAGCCCAGTGTGTGTGTGTGTGTGTGTGTGTGTGTGTGTGTGTGTGTGTGTGTGTGTGTGTGTGTGTGTGTGTGTGTGTGTGTGTGTGTGTGCTCAGCAGGGAGATTTGGAAAGTGGCCAGGGTGGAGGTATTTGAGCGTATGGAGCTATGTAAAGAAATAGAGGCCTCATCCTTCAAATTAGTGAGTTCTCAAACAGAATTCACATCACACAACCCTCGTGCTCATACTCAGCCTCTCCGCTTGGCAACCCAGGCCCACACACACACACACACACCCTGGCTGTGACCCCACACCCCGAGGGTGTCTCAGGGAGAATTGGGATATGCAAAAAAACACTTGCGTATTAATAGGACAAAAATAAGCACCCACCCAATTATTACACACACACACACACACACACACACACACACACACACACACAGGGTGCAGCACCTGTCCCTGCCCTTGTAAAGGATGAAGATACTACAGAGACGGTGGAAGAGCTGTGTGTCACACTGTGTCCTTTGAGTGAGCCAACACATCATGGCCACCACCACGCCTGCCTGTCACACACACAAACGTCTAACAGATGACAGAGGCAGTGACAAGACAAAAGGAATGCCTCTATAATATGCATGACCCCCACACACAGCAACATAACAACAACCCAGTACCAACTCTAAACACACCACATTCACTCACTGCATGTCAGAGGCATCTCCAGCCACTTAAAGTAGTAACTGATTACAATATGAATCAAATAGATGTCCTTCCAAAACATTAGAATTAGGGATGTTAAAAAACTTTTCTCTATGCCACTGCTTGTCCTACCACGTGGGGGCACTGGGGCAGACTGCCTGAGCCCCGAGCCAAGCTGCACCAAGTCAAATAGTTTGGATGGATTCAGGATTTTTAAACGCACGATGGAACTACTACTAGGACACCTTACTATAACGGCGATAAATGCAGACTGATTACTTCAGAAGCGTGAGCTGTTTGTGTCCTTTGCTTTGTCACCATATTCCTGATATTTTTGTTGATAGCTACCTAACTAGTTAGCTAATAGTGATGCTAGCGAGCTAGCTAGCGAGCTACTTTTGCTACCTACCGTTTAACAGTCAACAACAGCTAAGTAGGTTTCCTCTTGACATAAATTTTAGCTACAAACCACAGGATTTCAAATAGGGAACGGCGAGATGGTTGTTGTGAGGAGGATCTGCTTTGACTAGCTTTCTTGTTGGCTAGCCAGCTAGTTAAGTTAGCCGCAATAGCTAATGTCTGTCTTGTCTACCTCGGCCAAAGAGGATGATGTCATTATCCAAGCAAATTTCAAGCAGTTTTTTTAAATGGTTTCTTTCAAAAACACGTTTGAGAATTGATTTTACTAATTGTATTTTCTCAAATGTATGCCTCGGCCACAACTACAAGTAAAGGACGAGTTAGCAGCATTATTAGGGTATGAGCAAACAGAATATTCGGTTTTAAAAATAAAATTTTCACTGGACAGTTACTGTAATAGACATGCCACAAGAATAAACAGATAACACAACGACTATCTCTGAATCCCGAACACATCATTCATTCTCCTCAGAGAGATTACACATGCCCAGCCATTTAGGAGACAACAGCGTCTACAGATTGAGGGATCGGCACGGTGGAGCGGTGCTGCGTCGTGTCTCTACACGGCTCGGTGTGGCGTGTCATTTTGGGCATGCTGTTGCTCAACATCAAGAAAAATTGATGGCGACTCCGCGGGGGCAGAGAGGGCCTCAGAATGAGAGGAGGAGAGAGAAGAGCTTCTCTTTCTCTGTTTGAACTCATTTTCTTTTCCTGGGCGTTTGGCCCCTCTGCTCAGCCCCACAGGCAGCTCCCTCACAGCAGGCCCTGACAGCTTGACACATTGACAGCTGCAGCTGAATGACAACTGATTTGTACAAATTTCAAGCCTTATAAATCTACCTGTCACAACAATGGCATAAAAGAGCTTGGACCCAGCAGGTAATTCAGAAGAAAAAGAAGGAGAGGGAAAAAAGAGGCTTACTCCCTCCCTCCCTCCCTCCTTATTCTTTTTATTCTACTACTGACAGCCTCCTGGCAAAAAACTCCATACATCCATCTAGCCCGTCATCATCCCCTCCTTAGGTCAACTTTGAATATGAACCAGAGGGCCTATTTTCCTGGCCACGGGTGACCAATTGTGTCCTTTAAAGATTAGACAGAGCAGATCGAGAATAGAGCGAAATGGTTCCGAATAGCGCAATTTTGTTTTACACCAACATTAAAGTAGCGTAGCCACCTGCTACTGGCAGGATTATCACGGTGGTGGTTTGCCTTCCCTCCTCTCTCCTCTCCTCCCAGAGCCCTGACTGGGTAAATGAGCGAGGCCTTTTTATGGTATTTAAACTATTTCCCAATGTGCACGACTGTGCCGCCTCCCCACAAGCTTTAATTTGCTGGTAATGGCAGTCTGGCAGGTAGTAGAGGCAGACAGGCAGTAAGGCAGCTTGGTAGACAGACAGGAAGAAATGAGAGGTAGGCATGCAGGCAGGAGAGGCAGGCAGGCAAGAGAGGCAGATAGTCAGGAGAGGAAGGCAGGCAGGCAAGAGAGGCAGATAGTCAGATAGTCAGGAGAGGCAGGCACGCAGGCACGCAGGCAAGAGAGGCAGGCAGATAGACAGATAGTTAGACAGATAGTTAGGAGAGGAAGGCAGGCAGGCAGGCAGTAAGGCAGGAAAGTAGGCTGGCAGTAAGACAGACAGACAGACAGACAGACAGACAGACAGACAGACAGACAGACAGACAGACAGACAGACAGACAGACAGCGAGGCAAGAGAGACAGGCAGGCAGATAGACAGACATGCAGGTTGGCAGGTAAACAGGAGAGGCAGGTTGACAGGTAGACAGGAGAGGCAGGTTGACAGGCAGACAGGCAGGCAAAACAGAAAGGCAGGCAGACAGGCCTGCAGGCAGAGAAGCAGCTAGGCAGGCAGGCATGCAGCTAGGCGAGACCTTCAGTGGCTGTAAATCCTTCCCAGAGGTATATTTTATAGAGATATAAACTATGAGAGAGAGTAGGGAGGGAACAGAAATCGATAGGAGTGACAAACAGAGTAGTCTTTCTGAGTTTGTTGGATGATGGCTCATTTGTCTTTGCCATTCAGTGCATCTGCCACTGAGGATACTTCTGAGTGGTGACATTACTGTGATAATACAATGATTGATTTATTAACCATTAACCAATCGTTTTGTCTGTATAATTTTTCTTCAGGCCAATTACTCAATCAATCAAATTCTTAATTTTTGAAGAGTAGTAGAAAACCTTGATCAAGCATTTTCAGTCCTTTAATATCCATGGCTTTATCCACACAATAGCAGAATAACTATTACTGGTCTAGCTCCCTCCCAACTCACTTCTACATGCAAGTAGGCAAAACCTTTCTCCTAATCCCCTATTTGTGTGTACCCACCCCTGTCCTAAAGTTGCCCTTCCGCACCCTAACCCCTCAAAGGGTTCTGTCCCCGTGCAGCCCCATGCCCCACCGGTCCTGCTGTTTGATTAAGACTCAGCCCCACCGCTTTATCCGTGGCTGTACAGGACCCCTACAGGACCCTGGCTGGGACAAAAAGCACAGGAGGGATTATCACTGCCCCTCCCAGCCAGGCAGTCCAACTTTCATTGAGATCAAAGGCGCAGCTCAGCGAGAGACAGGGCCATTTAGGGCAGGTGTCTCCCCTCCCCCCACTCCCTCCCTCCTATTGTAATGCCAGGAGGGAGAGAAAGAATCAACCCTCATCTATTCAACAAGGAGGACTAAAGGTATTGTTGGGATGCCATGTTTGTAGAGTCACTGTCATATATCACTCAACGAGCTGCTTTGAAGCTGGAACTGTCGGCCATGATGGAATAATGTTGGAACAATGTTGAATGTCAGTTGAAGGTAGTTAATAACTTGAATGATTTGGTATAACTTGAGTTGTTGTCCTCGGAACTAACTGCTAGCCTATAATAGCAATTTATTCTTGATAGTTACTAATCTTGTCACATTACAATACATAGATTTTTATTTTTATTTATTTACACCTTTATTTAACTAGGCAATTCAGTTAAGAAAAAATTCTTATTTACAATGACGACCTAGGAACAGTGGGTTAACTGCCTTGTTCAGGGGCAGAACGACAGATTTTACCTTGTCAGCTTGGGGATTCGATCTAGCAATCTTTTGGTTACTGGCCCAACGCTCTAACCACTAGGCTACCTCCCGAATGAGGTTACTCATTCCTGCCTGTCGGAAATGCATTACAATGGCCAAATCGCCCAACAAGGCTACACTAACTGTCATATAGAGCGCAATTAAAGGAACATGTCACTATGCTGAAGGAGGCTCATATAAGGATCTTTCTATAAACTAGGGTAACAGTGAGGATTTCCTATGCTGGACAACTTGTTACAGCTGTTGATGTCATTGATAATAATCATGTTATTACATTAAGATATATGGCGGGAACATAGCTATACAGAATAAAATTCACAAGTTGATTTAGAACCCTTCCTCATGGTTGGTGTCTTGACGGATTTGTCCAAAATCGTGTGACATAAAACTTTACTTATCGGTCCTTGTCGTTATAGCATACAGTTGAAGTAGGAAGTTTACATACACTTAGGTTGGAGATGGAATCATTAAAACTCGTTTTTCAACCACTCCACAAATTTCTTGTTAACAAACTATAGTTTTGGCAAGTCGGTTAGAACATCTACTTTGTGCATGACACAAGTAATTTTTCTAACAATTGTTTACAGACAGATTATTTCACTTATAATTCACTGTATCACAATTCCAGTGGGTCAGAAGTTTACATACACTAAGTTGACTGTGCCTTTAAACAGCTTGGAAAATTCCAGAAAATGAGGTCATGGCTTTAGAAGCTTCTGATAGGCTAATTGACATCATTTGAGTCAATTGGAGGGGTACCTGTGGATGTATTTCAAGGCCTACCTTCAAACTCAGTGCCTCTTTGCTTGACATCATGGGAAAATCAAAAGAAATCAGTCAAGACTTCAGGCAAAAAATTGTAGACCTCCACAAGTCTGGTTCATCCTTGGGAGCAATTTCAAAATGCTTGAAGGTACCACATTCATCTGTACAAACAATAGTACGCAAGTATAAACACCATGGGACCACGCAGCCGTCATACCGCTCAGGAAGGAGACGCGTTATGTCTCCTAGAGATGAAAGCACTTTGGTGCGAACACTGCAAATCAATCCCAGAACAACAGCAAAGGACCTTGCGAAGATGCTGGAGGAAACAGGTACAACAGTATCTATATCCACAGTAAAACAAGTCCTATATCGACATAACCTGAAAGGCCGCTCAGCAAGGAAGAAGCCACTGCTCCAAAACCGCCATAAAAAAGCCAGACTACGGTTTGCAACTGCACATGGGGACAAAGATTGTACTTTTTGGAGAAATGTCCTCTTGTCTGATGAAACAAAAATAGAACTGTTTGGCCATAATGGCCATCGTTATGTTTGGAGGAAAAAGGGGGAGGCTTGCAAGCCGAAGAACACCATCCCAACCGTGAAGCACGGGGGTGGCAGCATCATGTTATGGGGGTGCATTGCTGCAGGAGGGACTGGTGCACTTCACAAAATAGATGCCATCATGAGGGAGGAAATTTATGTGGATATATTGAAGCAACATCTCAAGACATCAGTCAGGAAGTTAAAGCTTGGTCGCAAATGGGTCTTCCAAATGGATAATGACCTCAAGCATACTTCCAAAGTTGTGGAAAAATGGCTTAAGGACAACAAAGTCAAGGTATTGGAGTGGCCATCACAAAGCCCTGACCTCAATCCTATAGAACATTTGTGGGCAGAACTGAAAAGGTGTGTGCGAGCAAGGAGGCCTACAAACCTGACTCAGTTACACCAGCTCTGTCAGGAGGAATGAGCCAAAATTCACCCAACTTATTGTGGGAAACTTGTGGAAGGCTACCCGAAATGTTTGACCCAAGTTAAACAATTTAAACCCAATGCTACCAAATACTAATTGGGTGTATGTAAACTTCTGACCCACTGGGAATGTGATTAAAGAAATATAAGCTGAAATAAATCATAGTAAAGTGGTGATCCTAACTGACCTAAGACAGGGAATTCTTACTAGGATTAAATATCAGGAATTGTGAAAAACTGAGTTTAAATGTATTTGGCTAAGGTGTATGTAAACTTCCGACTTCAACTGTATATTGAGCATTAAATCGGTTAAATTAGACATTGAACTTGGACCCTGTAAGAATCCTGGATCTAGCTGTCGGGCAGTTTTTTGTGTAGAGATCTCAGAAATGCAGTGTAACTATGTAACATTTTGTGTCTCCTTATGTTATGAGGTGAAAACTGTTTTTATGGGCACACAAATCCCAAACAATTTATGCATTTGCAAAATCACATGCGTCTTACGTAAAGAGTCAGGTTACCGTAATACTTAAAACCTAAATCGATACTGTCTTTAATGTGATTCTTCAATAATTATGCATAACACTTGTTGGGTGCGCATTTGGTTTCGAGCTGTTTAATTACGCTGTGATATTTTCGCACATCATCATCTGATCCATGAAGGAGTTTTCTGAAAGATAGCCAATTCGCAAGGAATGTCCAGAATATGTAGGTGTCTCATTCATTACGCCGGTCAAGACAGTTGTGCCAGGCTCCCCGTTGGATCTCATATCACTAGCCAATTGATGTTGATCATCTGTTGTTGTCTATTTGATTTACAGCAGGTTCTCCTTAGATTTCTCTGTGCCTTGGATTCAACAGAGTCTACAAAGCGCAATTGTGTAGGATAGACTATTGCTCAAACACCCAACACTATTCCTATTAATTATTCTGGCTACAATGACAACATATTACATAGTCTAGTGGGCTTCTTCCCAATATGATTTGGCAATGAAACATGTTACACCTGCAATTTTAAACAATACAAGGGGCTTGAAGTAGCCTACTTCAATTTGGAGCTCAGAAATTCAAGTACCGGAATAGGCCTACCTTGAAAATCAGACATTTCCTCAATTTGGTGCTTGAAAAGTCCTTATAATTATTGTAGTAAGTTCTCCTGCTCCCTTATAATTATCTATGACTAAACTTTAGTTTGTTTCCCGCCGCTTCAATTAAAGGGTGTTGCGCTACCCTGTTGTGGTTATTTTGAGGATGACAACATCTAATGCTGGCTTCAACTTGGCTTTCCATACAAATCCTTCCATTACTAAAGGAACCTGGTTTTTGGTCGCTTTCTTATTATAAAAACAGCAATGGTGAGATTAATACTACCGCTATTCATGGCTTTATTATGTGTGCCTGTGTCGGCCACATTGGCACATACAGAAAAATCCCCACGCATGCATCCAGTTTATTTAGTCAAGCAAATCCACATTATTCTAACATATTTTAGAATGTAATAATAGTTTGAATATCAATGTATTAGCAATGCTTTTTTGACACTTTTTTTGCCATGGTTCTATATTAGGTCCTATATGTATAATTATATAAACTATACAATTGTATAACATTGAGGTCCACAATTAAGTGCTTGAAAAAGTCCTTGAATTTGACTTGCCAATGTCTGTATGAACCCTACTTAAAGGATGTATAGTCCTAGGCCAATGTTGTTGTATAGGTAGAGTTATGGGCCAATTTGCATATATTCCTCTAAGTACACATGTGGAACTCATAAAAATCGTTTTAATTTTTGTTTCAAACCATTCTGAAATGTTGATCCCAATACCACACATATGCCACATTATTTACGGAGAGACCCATAACCTTTATGAAGTTTTGATTTAGCGTTTATGGCCTTCCATGTTCTCTTATCACAGCTTTATAATCCAACCAGGGAAGTAAAGTGTCACGTCCTGACCATAGTAAGATGTTATTTTCTATGGTAGAGTAGGTCAGGGCGTGACAGGGGGTGTTTTTCTATGTTTTGTATTTCTATGTTCATGTTCTAGTTTTGTATTTCTATGTTGGTTTTGTTTGGGATGATCTCCAATTAGAGGCAGCTGGTCCTCGTTGTCTCTAATTGAAGATCATACTTAAGTAGGGTTTTTTTTCCCCACCTGGGTTTGTGGGAGATTTATTTTGAGTAGTGTGTTTCACCTCTGCGTCACGTTTTTTTTTTTTTTTTTGTCATTCAGTTTATTTATGTATTGCATAGTTTCACAGTATAAATAAAATGTGGAACGACACACACGCTGCACTTTGGTGCCAAATGTCCTGCACGGTGTTGGGCTGTAAGCACAACCCCCACCTGTGGACGTCGGGCCCTCATACCACCCTGACTGTTTGAGCAGACACATGCACATTTGTGGCCTGCTGGAGGTCATTTTGCAGGGCTCTGGCAGTGCTCCTCCTGCTCCTCCTTGCACAGAGGCGGAGGTAGCGGTCCTGCTGCTGGGTTGTTGCCCTCCTACGGCCTCCTCCACGTCTCCTGATGTACTGGCCTGTCTCCTGGTAGCGCCTCCATGCTCTGAACACTACGCTGACAGACACAGCAAACCTTCTTGCCACAGCTCGCATTGATGTGCCATCCTGGATGAGCTGCACTACCTGAGCCACTTGTGTGGGTTGTAGACACCGTCTCATGCTACCACTAGAGTGAAAGCACCGCCAGCATTCAAAAGTGACCAAAACATCAGCCAGGAAGCATAGGAACTGAGAAGTGGTCTGTGGTCACCACCTGCAGAACCACTCCTTTATTGGGGGTGTCTTGCTTATTGCCTATAATTTCCACCTGTTGTCTATTCCATTTGCACAACAGCATGTGACATTTATTGTCAATCAGTGTTGCTTCCTAAGTGGACAGTTTGATTTCACAGAAGTGTGATTGACTTGGAGTTACATTGTGTTGTTTAAGTGTTCCCTTTATTTTTTTGAGCAGTGTATAACTACATTTCTATGTGAATTTGGTCAGGTTGCCATCCAAGTTACATATTAGGCCGACAATCATACAGGAGTCCTTGGAAAGGTATAGAAGGACCATATCCATGCCAGGATGATTCAATAAAAAAGGTAGTAGATGCAATATACACTACCACAATGATATAGAACAACAATGTGTAATTTAACTAGGAAATGCACATTTTCGTAGCTGCTGTTTACACCAAACAAAATGACGATGCTTCTTTCTTAATCAAGTCCAGTGCTTGAAGTGTAGAAAGTTTAGCAGTGAGGTCATATTTGATGACAAATTCTGGTAATGTCTTGAACATGTGGGAACATAAAGTTGGGAACCCTGGCATGGCGAGGAGAGGACCGTAAATAATGTAACACAGGCTCTGTGAGACATCAGGCCACCAGGAAGACAGCCTGTAGCCTCCAAAACATCTTATCACACAGGATTTCCCAGATATGATACAATGTACATGACCCACACCGCCTCAAAAACACTGGTCAAAAACACTGTCTGACCACCCCAAAACATCCACAGCAGCCAGACCAGACAGATGTGAAGAGAGAGAGAGAGCGCACGCGAGAGAAAATATTATAAAAAGCAAGTGAGTGAGACTGAGAAACAGAGGGCTAGAGAGAGAGAACAGACAAGAGAGAGAGAGGTGGAAACTGAGCTGCACTTCCTAACCTCCTGCCAAATGTATGACCATAGAGACACATATTTCCCTCAGATTACACAGACCCACAAAGAATTCGAAAACAAATCCAATTTTGATAAACTCCCATGTCCATTAGGTGAAATACTACATTGCACAATCACAGCAGCAAGATGTGTGACCTGTTGCCACAAGAAAAGGGCAACTAGTGAAGAACAAACACAATATTTACGTTGATTTATTTTCCCTTTTGTACTTTAACTATTTGCACATCATTACAACCCTATGCAGACATAATATGACATTATTTTTGAACTTTTGTAAGTGTAACGTTTACTGTAAAAATGTTATTTCACTTTTGGTTATTATCTATTTCACTTGCTTTGGCAATGTAAACATATATTTTTCATGCCAATAAAACCCTTCAATTAAACTGAATTGAGAGAAACAGAGCTAGAAAGAGAGGGAGAGAAACCCTCCCAATAGTCACACAATCATTAAAGGGACTGAATGGTTCTTATTATGGCATCTGACTGAGGCCCAGCTGGCCCAGTATGCAGAGCAGAGGGTCGACTGTAGTTCAGCACAGGGTCTTGTGATCTGGGGTTGGCTTGGGCCTGGGCGGGAGAGAGGGAGGGAGGACAGGGAGGGAGGAGAGGGAGGGAGGAGAGGGGGCATTGGGGAATGAGTGATGGACCTGGGGGTGAATGTCAAAACCATAAATCGAATCCTAACCCTGACCCAAGGCTCCTATGAAGTTTATTTACATTTCGCGCCCATCTTTAAAACATCTTTGTTTAGATGCTTCAAAGCAGCCATCTATATTAACCCCATCCCGTTCATATCCAAACCCACTCAAATGATATTTTATTAATTGCGTGTTTGTGTGCAGAGGGATTCTATTTTTACTCTATCGTCAGCCGCCTTTGCAGTTGTGCTGCCGACTACGCTTTGAGGCATTTAGGAGCTTTTAACTCTTTTCACATTGTGTTTCCTCCCGCTCCCACATGTTATTCCCTAGCTCATTTGCTAATGTATATTTGTGTTGATTTAAGCCTTTATTTAAATGAGAGATTTAATTAGATTAGCTGCCAGACATAGCCGGTACGATACTAACCACAGCGGTCGACAGTATCGCATTTCGTACCGGAGGAAGGAGGAGGTTTGTCTGTCTGTTTACGCTTCAACTCTAAAAGATTTTCAAGACAAATCATTTTGGAGTGTTTACTCTCGTCAGCCCTGCTAGGACTGCCCAACACATTTCATACACAGCAAGACAACGTTGATTATCAGTAGCAACAACTGGCTGACTGTACAAGAACAAAACACTGGCTACTTCAAGCATCTCACCCACATTAACATCAAGTCGAGTGGGTTGGAATTCATTTGACCGTCAGCGTGTGGAAAACAACCCTGGCAACTACAGTACGAGTAGCTCACTCACTTTTTTTATACCCATTTTTTTTTCTCATTTGTGAAAACGAAATAAATAGCCAGATGCAACATCCCGCCGGTTCACTTTCCTGCCGCCTGTGTGCTGCTCTTTTTGATGTGGGCGCCTGGAGTGAAACCTTGTTTGGACAGCCATGGGGTGGAGCTGGCCAGCTTATAACTCTGCCACAGAACACAGGCAGACACAGGGCAGCCCGCAGGGGTCCTCACACTGGGCGGAGGGAGGGAGGGTGCCCGGGGGGAATAGAAGCACACTACTATTACACCCCATCAAGGAAAACAGATCCCAGAGTGCTTCACATAGGAAACACAGAGCACGGAAGAGTGCCACTGAAAGAGAGGAAAGAGGGTGGAGAAAAAGAGAGAGATGAGAGAGGGAGGAGTAAAAAGACCACTATCGAAGCCCTCAGACTGTCATTCAGGAAGAGAGCCATGGCAACACAGATTGCCATTGTCCAACTCGTTTAGGGGCAGAATTATGTTTATTACAGTTATCATTATCAACATGCTTTAAAGGGTTTTTAAACACTCCATTAGAGACTGTGGACAATAAAATGCAGTTGCTATCTGTATTTCTAGTGCTACATTACAAGTAGCAAACTAACTGTCTGTCCTCTATATTTCTCTGTACACACACAAGCACTTAAGTGTACGTAATTCCCACTTTTCAATTGCCATAGAAATCAGAGGAAAAATATGCCCTAAGCACTGTTGGCACGAGTTATATATATACTGCTCAAAAATATAAAGGGAACACTTAAACAACACAATGTAACTCCAAGTCAATCACACTTCTGTGAAATCAAACTGTCCACTTAGGAAGCAACACTGATTGACAATAAATTTCACATGGAATTTCAAATGGAATAGACAACAGGTGGAAATTATAGGCAATTAGCAAGACACCCCCCAATAAAGGAGTGGTTCTGCAGGTGGTAACCACAGACCACTTCTCAGTTCCTATGCTTCCTGGCTGATGCTTTGGTCACTTTTGAATGCTGCCGGTGCTTTCACTCTAGTGGTAGCATGAGACGGAGTCTACAACCTACACAAGTGGCTCAGGTAGTGCAGCTCATCCAGGATGGCACATCAATGCAAGCTGTGGCAAGAAGGTTTGCTGTGTCTGTCAGCGTAGTGTCCAGAGCATGGAGGCGCTACCAGGAGACAGGCCAGTACATCAGGAGACGTGGAGGAGGCCGTAGGAGGGCAACAACCCAGCAGCAGGACCGCTACCTCCACCTTTGTGCAAGGAGGAGCACTGCCAGAGCCCTGCAAAATGACCTCCAGCAGGCCACAAATGTGCATGTGTCTGCTCAAACGGTCAGAAACAGACTCCATGAGGGTGGTATGAGGGCCCGACGTCCACAGGTGGGGGTTGTGCTTACAGCCCAACACCGTGCAGGACGTTTGGCATTTGCCAGAGAACACCAATATTGGCAAATTCGCCACTGGCGCCCTGTGCTCTTCACAGATGAAAGCAGGTTCACACTGAGCACATGTGACAGACGTGACAGTCTGGAGACGCCGTGGAGAGCGTTCTGCAGCCTGCAACATCCTCCAGCATGACCGGTTTGGCGGTGGGTCAGTCATGGTGTGGGGTGGCATTTCTTTGGGGGGCCGCACAGCCCTCCATGTGCTCGCCAGAGGTAGCCTGACTGCCATTAGGTACCGAGATGAGATCCTCAGACCCCTTGTGAGACCATATGCTGGTGCGGTTGGCCCTGGGTTCCTCCTAATGCAAGACAATGCTAGACCTCATGTGGCTGGAGTGTGTCAGCAGTTCCTGCAAGAGGAAGGCATTGATGCTATGGACTGGCCCGCCCGTTCCCCAGACCTGAATCCAATTGAGCACATCTGGGACATCATGTCTCGCTCCATCCACCAACGCCACGTTGCACCACAGACTGTCCAGGAGTTGGCAGATGCTTTAGTCCAGGTCTGGGAGAAGATCCCTCAGGAGACCATCCGCCACCTCATCAGGAGCATGCCCAGGGGTTGTAGGGAGGTAATACAGGCACGTGGAGGCCACACACACTACTGAGCCTCATTTTGACTTGTTTTAAGGACATTACATCAAAGTTGGATCAGCCTGTAGTGTGGTTTTACACTTTAATTTTGAGTGTGACTCCAAATCCAGACCTCCATGGGTTGATAAATTGGATTTCCATTGATTATTTTTGTGTGATTTTGTTGTCAGCACATTCAACTATGTAAAGAAAAAAGTATTTAATAAGATTATTTCATTCATTCAGATCTAGGATGTGTTATTTTAGTGTTCCCTTTATTTTTTTGAGCAGTGTATATATATATATATATATATATATATATTAAAGAATCAGTTGTATCAAAAAGTTGCCTGTCAGAGACGGGGGCTAAGTGCTCAAACACAGACAGGAACAAACCTGACATCTAAAATAATGAGTGTGCTGATTCTAGGGCTGGTTGCATGGTATAGAGATGGGTAATACAGGGGCTGGTTGCATGGTATAGAGCTGGGTAATACAGGGGCTGGTTGCATGGTATAGAGCTGGGTAAAGCAGGGGCTGGTTGCATGGTATAGAGCTGGGTAAAGCAGGGGCTGGTTGCATGGTATAGACCTGGGTAAAGCAGGGGCTGGTTGCATGGTATAGAGCTGGGTAAAGCAGGGGCTGGTTGCATGGTATAGAGCTGGGTAACACAGGGGCTGGTTGCATGGTATAGAGCTGGGTAAAGCAGGGGCTGGTTGAATGGTATAGAGCTGGGTAATACAGGGGCTGGTTGCATGGTATAGAGCTGGGTAATACAGGGGCTGGTTGCATGGTATAGAGCTGGGTAAAGCAGGGGCTGGTTGCATGGTATAGAGCTGGGTAAAGCAGGGGCTGGTTGCATGGTATAGACCTGGGTAAAGCAGGGGCTGGTTGCATGGTATAGAGCTGGGTAAAGCAGGGGCTGGTTGCATGGTATAGAGCTTGGTAAAGCAGGGGCTGGTTGCATGGTATAGAGCTGGGTAAAGCAGGGGCTGGTTGCATGGTATAGAGCTGGGTAAAGCAGGGGCTGGTTGCATGGTATAGAGCTGGGTAAAGCAGGGGCTGGTTGCATGGTATAGAGCTGGGTAAAGCAGGGGCTGGTTGCATGGTATAGAGCTGGGTAAAGCAGGGGCTGGTTGCATGGTATAGAGCTGGGTAATACAGGGGCTGGTTGCATGGTATAGAGCTGGGTAGAGCTGGGGCTGGTGGTTGGTTACTGGTTGTGTGGTATAGAGCTGGGTAGAGCTGGGGCTGGTGGTTGGTTACTGGTTGTGTGGTATAGAGCTGGTAGAGCTGGGGCTGGTGGTTGGTTACTGGTTGTGTGGTATAGAGCTGGGGCTGGTAATTGGTTACTGGTTGTGTGGTATAGAGCTGGGGCTGGTAATTGGTTACTGGTTGTGTGGTATAGAGCTGGTAGAGCTGGGGCTGGTGGTTGGTTACTGGTTGTGTGGTATAGAGCTGGGGCTGGTAAATGGTTACTGGTTGTGTGGTATAGAGCTGGTAGAGCTGGGGCTGGTGGTTGGTTACTGGTTGTGTGGTATAGAGCTGGGGCTGGTAATTGGTTACTGGTTGTGTGGTATAGAGCTGGTAGAGCAGGGGCTGGTGGTTGATTACTGGTTGTGTGGTATAGAGCTGGGACTGGTGGTTGGTTACTGGTTGTGTGGTATAGAGCTGGTAGAGCTGGGGCTGGTGGTTGGTTACTGGTTGTGTGGTATAGAGCTGGGGCTGGTAATTCGTTACTGGTTGTGTGGTATAGAGCTGGGGCTGGTAATTGGTTACTGGTTGTGTGGTATAGAGCTGGTAGAGCTGGGGCTGGTGGTTGGTTACTGGTTGTGTGGTATAGAGCTGGGGCTGGTAATTGGTTACTGGTTGTGTGGTATAGAGCTGGTAGAGCTGGGGCTGGTGGTTGGTTACTGGTTGTGTGGTATAGAGCTGGGGCTGGTGGTTGGTTACTGGTTGTGTGGTATAGAGCGGGTAGAGCTGGGGCTGGTGGTTGGTTACTGGTTGTGTGGTATAGAGCTGGGACTGGTGGTTGGTTACTGGTTGTGTGGTATAGAGCTGGGGCTGGTGGTTGGTTACTGGTTGTGTGGTATAGAGCTGGGGCTGGTGGTTGGTTACTGGTTGTGTGGTATAGAGAGGGTAGAGCTGGGGCTGGTGGTTGGTTAATGGTTGTGTGGTATAGAGCGGGTAGAGCTGGGGCTGGTGGTTGGTTACTGGTTGTGTGGTATAGAGCTGGGACTGGTGGTTGGTTACTGGTTGTGTGGTATAGAGCTGGGGCTGGTGGTTGGTTACTGGTTGTGTGGTATAGAGCTGGGGCTGGTGGTTGGTTACTGGTTGTGTGGTATAGAGAGGGTAGAGCTGGGGCTGGTGGTTGGTTAATGGTTGTGTGGTATAGAGCGGGTAGAGCTGGGGCTGGTGGTTGGTTACTGGTTGTGTGGTATAGAGCTGGTAGAGCTGGGGCTGGTGGTTGGTTACTGGTTGTGTGGTATAGAGCGGGTAGAGCTGGGGCTGGTGGTTGGTTACTGGTTGTGTGGTATAGAGCTGGTAGAGCTGGGGCTGGTGGTTGGTTACTGGTTGTGTGGTATAGAGCTGGGGCTGGTAATTGGTTACTGGTTGTGTGGTATAGAGGTGGTAGAGCTGGGGCTGGTGGTTGGTTACTGGTTGTGTGGTATAGAGTTGGAACTGGTGGTTGGTTACTGGTTGTGTGGTATAGAGTTGGGACTGGTGGTTGGTTTGTGTGGTATATAGCGGGTAGAGCTGGGGCTGGTGGTTGGTTACTGGTTGTGTGGTATAGAGCGGGTAGAGCTGGGGCTGGTGGTTGGTTACTGGTTGTGTGGTATAGAGCTGGTAGAGCTGGGGCTGGTGGTTGGTTACTGGTTGTGTGGTATAGAGCTGGTAGAGCTGGGGCTGGTAATCGGTTACTGGTTGTGTGGTATAGAGAGGGTAGAGCTGAGGCTGGTGGTTGGTTACTGGTTGTGTGGTATAGAGCTGGTAGAGCTGGGGCTGGTGGTTGGTTACTGGTTGTGTGGTATAGAGCTGGGGCTGGTGGTTGGTTACTGGTTGTGTGGTATAGTGCTGGTAGAGCTGGGGCTGGTGGTTGGTTACTGGTTGTGTGGTATAGAGCTGGGTAGAGCTGGGGCTGGTGGTTAGTTACTGGTTGTGTGGTATAGAGCTGGGGCTGGTGGTTGGTTACTGGTTGTGTGGTATAGAGCTGGGGCTGGTGGTTGGTTACTGGTTGTGTGGTATAGAGCTGGTAGAGCTGGGGCTGGTGGTTGGTTACTGGTTGTGTGGTATAGAGAGGGTAGAGCTGGGGCTGGTGGTTGGTTACTGGTTGTGTGGTATAGAGCGGGTAGAGCTGGGGCTGGTGGTTGGTTACTGGTTGTGTGGTATAGAGCTGGTAGAGCTGGGGCTGGTGGTTAGTTACTGGTTGTGTGGTATAGAGCTGGTAGAGCTGGGGCTGGTAGTTGGTTACTGGTTGTGTGGTATAGAGCTGGTAGAGCTGGGACTGGTGGTTGGTTACTGGTTGTGTGGTATAGAGATGGGGCTGGTCGTTGGTTACTGGTTGTGTGGTATAGAGCTGGGGCTGGTGGTTGGTTACTGGTTGTGTGGTATAGAGCTGGTAGAGCTGGGGCTGGTGGTTGGTTACTGGTTGTGTGGTATAGAGCTGGTAGAGCTGGGGCTGGTGGTTGGTTACTGGTTGTGTGGTATAGAGCGGGTTGAGCTGAGGCTGGTGGTTGGTTACTGGTTGTGTGGTATAGAGCTGGGGCTGGTGGTTGGTTACTGGTTGTGTGGTATAGAGCTGGTAGAGCTGGGGCTGGTGGTTGGTTACTGGTTGTGTGGTATAGAGCTGGGTAGAGCTGGGGCTGGTGGTTAGTTACTGGTTGTGTGGTATAGAGCTGGGGCTGGTGGTTGGTTACTGGTTGTGTGGTATAGAGCTGGGGCTGGTGGTTGGTTACTGGTTGTGTGGTACAGAGCTGGTAGAGCTGGGGCTGGTGGTTGGTTACTGGTTGTGTGGTATAGAGAGGGTAGAGCTGGGGCTGGTGGTTGGTTACTGGTTGTGTGGTATAGAGCGGGTAGAGCTGGGGCTGGTGGTTGGTTACTGGTTGTGTGGTATAGAGCTTGTAGAGCTGGGGCTGGTGGTTGGTTACTGGTTGTGTGATATAGAGCTGGTAGAGCTGGGGCTGGTGGTTGGTTACTGGTTGTGTGGTATAGAGCTGGGACTGGTGGTTGGTTACTGGTTGTGTGGTATAGAGCTGGTAGAGCTGGGGCTGGTAATTGGTTACTGGTTGTGTGGTATAGAGCTGTGGCTGGTGGTTGGTTACTGGTTGTGTGGTATAGAGCTGGTAGAGCTGGGGCTGGTAATTGGTTACTGGTTGTGTGGTATAGAGCTGGTAGAGCTGGGGCTGGTGGTTGGTTACTGGTTGTGTGGTATGGAGCTGGTAGAGCTGGGGCTGGTGGTTGGTTACTGGTTGTGTGGTATAGAGAGGGTAGAGCTGGGGCTGGTGGTTGGTTACTGGTTGTGTGGTATAGAGCTGGTAGAGCTGGGGCTGGTGGTTGGTTACTGGTTGTGTGGTATAGAGCTGGGGCTGGTGGTTGGTTACTGGTTGTGTGGTATAGAGCTGGGGCTGGTGGTTGGTTACTGGTTGTGTGGTTTAGAGCTGGTAGTGCTGGCACTGGTGGTTGGTTAATGGTTGTATGGTATAGAGCTGGTAGAGCTGGGGCTGGTGGTTGGTTACTGGTTGTGTGGTATAGAGCTGGGGCTGGTGGTTGGTTACTGGTTGTGTGGTATAGAGCTGGGGCTGGTGGTTGGTTACTGGTTGTGTGGTATAGAGCTGGTAGCGCTGGGACTGGTGGTTGGTTAATGGTTGTGTGGTATAGAGCTGGTAGAGCTGGGGCTGGTGATTGGTTACTGGTTGTGTGGTATAGAGCGGGTAGAGCTGGGGCTGGTGGTTGGTTACTGGTTGTGTGGTATAGAGCGGGTAGAGCTGGGGCTGGTGGTTGGTTACTGGTTGTGTGGTATAGAGCTGGTAGAGCTGGGACTGGTGGTTGGTTACTGGTTGTGTGGTATAGAGCTGGTAGAGCTGGGGCTGGTCGTTGGTTACTGGTTGTGTGGTATAGAGCTGGGGCTGGTGGTTGGTTACTGGTTGTGTGGTATAGAGCTGGGACTGGTGGTTGGTTAATGGTTGTGTGGTATAGAGCGGGTAGAGCTGTGGCTGGTGGTTGGTTGCTGGTTGTGTGGTATAGAGCGGGTAGAGCTGGGGCTGGTGGTTGGTTACTGGTTGTGTGGTATAGAGCTGGGGCTGGTGGTTGGTTACTGGTTGTGTGGTATAGAGCTGGGGCTGGTAATTGGTTACTGGTTGTGTGGTATAGAGCTGGTAGAGCTGGGGCTGGTGGTTGGTTACTGGTTGTGTGGTATAGAGCTGGTAGAGCTGGGGCTGGTGGTTGGTTACTGGTTGTGTGATATAGAGCTGGTAGAGCTGGGGCTGGTGGTTGGTTACTGGTTGTGTGGTATAGAGCTGGGACTGGTGGTTGGTTACTGGTTGTGTGGTATAGAGCTGGTAGAGCTGGGGCTGGTAATTGGTTACTGGTTGTGTGGTATAGAGCTGGGGCTGGTGGTTGGTTACTGGTTGTGTGGAATAGAGCTGGTAGAGCTGGGGCTGGTAATTGGTTACTGGTTGTGTGGTATAGAGCTGGTAGAGCTGGGGCTGGTGGTTGGTTACTGGTTGTGTGGTATAGAGCTGGTAGAGCTGGGGCTGGTGGTTGGTTACTGGTTGTGTGGTATAGAGAGGGTAGAGCTGGGGCTGGTGGTTGGTTACTGGTTGTGTGGTATAGAGCTGGTAGAGCTGGGGCTGGTGGTTGGTTACTGGTTGTGTGGTATAGAGCTGGGGCTGGTGGTTGGTTACTGGTTGTGTGGTATAGAGCTGGGGCTGGTGGTTGGTTACTGGTTGTGTGGTTTAGAGCTGGTAGTGCTGGCACTGGTGGTTGGTTAATGGTTGTATGGTATAGAGCTGGTAGAGCTGGGGCTGGTGGTTGGTTACTGGTTGTGTGGTATAGAGCTGGGGCTGGTGGTTGGTTACTGGTTGTGTGGTATAGAGCTGGGGCTGGTGGTTGGTTACTGGTTGTGTGGTATAGAGCTGGTAGAGCTGGGACTGGTGGTTGGTTAATGGTTGTGTGGTATAGAGCTGGTAGAGCTGGGGCTGGTGGTTGGTTACTGGTTGTGTGGTATAGAGCGGGTAGAGCTGGGGCTGGTGGTTGGTTACTGGTTGTGTGGTATAGAGCGGGTAGAGCTGGGGCTGGTGGTTGGTTACTGGTTGTGTGGTATAGAGCTGGTAGAGCTGGGACTGGTGGTTGGTTACTGGTTGTGTGGTATAGAGCTTGTAGAGCTGGGGCTGGTGGTTGGTTACTGGTTGTGTGGTATAGAGCTGGTAGAGCTGGGGCTGGTCGTTGGTTACTGGTTGTGTGGTATAGAGCTGGGGCTGGTGGTTGGTTACTGGTTGTGTGGTATAGAGCTGGGACTGGTGGTTGGTTAATGGTTGTGTGGTATAGAGCGGGTAGAGCTGGGGCTGGTGGTTGGTTGCTGGTTGTGTGGTATAGAGCGGGTAGAGCTGGGGCTGGTGGTTGGTTACTGGTTGTGTGGTATAGAGCTGGGGCTGGTGGTTGGTTACTGGTTGTGTGGTTTAGAGCTGGTAGTGCTGGCACTGGTGGTTGGTTAATGGTTGTATGGTATAGAGCTGGTAGAGCTGGGGCTGGTGGTTGGTTACTGGTTGTGTGGTATAGAGCTGGGGCTGGTGGTTGGTTACTGGTTGTGTGGTATAGAGCTGGTAGAGCTGGGACTGGTGGTTGGTTAATGGTTGTGTGGTATAGAGCTGGTAGAGCTGGGGCTGGTGGTTGGTTACTGGTTGTGTGGTATAGAGCGGGTAGAGCTGGGGCTGGTGGTTGGTTACTGGTTGTGTGGTATAGAGCGGGTAGAGCTGGGGCTGGTGGTTGGTTACTGGTTGTGTGGTATAGAGCTGGTAGAGCTGGGACTGGTGGTTGGTTACTGATTGTGTGGTATAGAGCTGGTAGAGCTGGGGCTGGTGGTTGGTTACTGGTTGTGTGGTATAGAGCTGGTAGAGCTGGGGCTGGTCGTTGGTTACTGGTTGTGTGGTATAGAGCTGGGGCTGGTGGTTGGTTACTGGTTGTGTGGTATAGAGCTGGGACTGGTGGTTGGTTAATGGTTGTGTGGTATAGAGAGGGTAGAGCTGTGGCTGGTGGTTGGTTGCTGGTTGTGTGGTATAGAGCGGGTAGAGCTAGGGCTGGTGGTTGGTTACTGGTTGTGTGGTATAGAGCTGGGGCTGGTGGTTGGTTACTGGTTGTGTGGTATAGAGCTGCGGCTGGTAATTGGTTACTGGTTGTGTGGTATAGAGCTGGTAGAGCTGGGGCTGGTGTTTGGTTACTGGTTGTGTGGTATAGAGCGGGTAGAGCTGGGGCTGGTGGTTGGTTACTGGTTGTGTGGTATAGAGCTGGGGCTGGTGGTTGGTAACTGGTTGTGTGGTATAGAGCTGGGGCTGGTGGTTGGTTACTGGTTGTGTGCTATAGAGCTGGGGCTGGTGGTTGGTTACTGGTTGTGTGGTATAGAGCTGGGGCTGGTAATTGGTTACTGGTTGTGTGGTATAGAGCTGGTAGAGCAGGGGCTGGTGGTTGATTACTGGTTGTGTGGTATAGAGCTGGGACTGGTGGTTGGTTACTGGTTGTGTGGTATAGAGCTGGTAGAGCTGGGGCTGGTGGTTGGTTACTGGTTGTGTGGTATAGAGCTGGGGCTGGTAATTCGTTACTGGTTGTGTGGTATAGAGCTGGGGCTGGTAATTGGTTACTGGTTGTGTGGTATAGAGCTGGTAGAGCTGGGGCTGGTGGTTGGTTACTGGTTGTGTGGTATAGAGCTGGGGCTGGTGGTTGGTTACTGGTTGTGTGGTATAGAGCTGGGACTGGTGGTTGGTTACTGGTTGTGTGGTATAGAGCTGGGGCTGGTGGTTGGTTACTGGTTGTGTGGTATAGAGCTGGGGCTGGTGGTTGGTTACTGGTTGTGTGGTATAGAGAGGGTAGAGCTGGGGCTGGTGGTTGGTTAATGGTTGTGTGGTATAGAGCGGGTAGAGCTGGGGCTGGTGGTTGGTTACTGGTTGTGTGGTATAGAGCTGGTAGAGCTGGGGCTGGTGGTTGGTTACTGGTTGTGTGGTATAGAGCGGGTAGAGCTGGGGCTGGTGGTTGGTTACTGGTTGTGTGGTATAGAGCTGGTAGAGCTGGGGCTGGTGGTTGGTTACTGGTTGTGTGGTATAGAGCTGGGGCTGGTAATTGGTTACTGGTTGTGTGGTATAGAGGTGGTAGAGCTGGGGCTGGTGGTTGGTTACTGGTTGTGTGGTATAGAGTTGGGGCTGGTGGTTGGTTACTGGTTGTGTGGTATAGAGTTGGGATTTGTGGTTGGTTTGTGTGGTATATAGCGGGTAGAGCTGGGGCTGGTGGTTGGTTACTGGTTGTGTGGTATAGAGCGGGTAGAGCTGGGGCTGGTGGTTGGTTACTGGTTGTGTGGTATAGAGCTGGTAGAGCTGGGGCTGGTGGTTGGTTACTGGTTGTGTGGTATAGAGCTGGTAGAGCTGGGGCTGGTAATTGGTTACTGGTTGTGTGGTATAGAGAGGGTAGAGCTGAGGCTGGTGGTTGGTTACTGGTTGTGTGGTATAGAGCTGGTAGAGCTGGGGCTGGTGGTTGGTTACTGGTTGTGTGGTATAGAGCTGGGGCTGGTGGTTGGTTACTGGTTGTGTGGTATAGTGCTGGTAGAGCTGGGGCTGGTGGTTGGTTACTGGTTGTGTGGTATAGAGCTGGGTAGAGCTGGGGCTGGTGGTTGGTTACTGGTTGTGTGGTATAGAGCGGGTAGAGCTGGGGCTGGTGGTTGGTTACTGGTTGTGTGGTATAGAGCTGGTAGAGCTGGGGCTGGTGGTTGGTTACTGGTTGTGTGGTATAGAGCTGGTAGAGCTGGGGCTGGTAATTGGTTACTGGTTGTGTGGTATAGAGAGGGTAGAGCTGAGGCTGGTGGTTGGTTACTGGTTGTGTGGTATAGAGCTGGTAGAGCTGGGGCTGGTGGTTGGTTACTGGTTGTGTGGTATAGAGCTGGGGCTGGTGGTTGGTTATTGGTTGTGTGGTATAGAGCTGGGGCTGGTAATTGGTTACTGGTTGTGTGGTATAGAGAGGGTAGAGCTGAGGCTGGTGGTTGGTTACTGGTTGTGTGGTATAGAGCTGGTAGAGCTGGGGCTGGTGGTTAGTTACTGGTTGTGTGGTATAGAGCTGGTAGAGCTGGGGCTGGTGGTTGGTTACTGGTTGTGTGGTATAGAGCTGGTAGAGCTGGGACTGGTGGTTGGTTACTGGTTGTGTGGTATAGAGATGGGGCTGGTCGTTGGTTACTGGTTGTGTGGTATAGAGCTGGGGCTGGTGGTTGGTTACTGGTTGTGTGGTATAGAGCTGGTAGAGCTGGGGCTGGTGGTTGGTTACTGGTTGTGTGGTATAGAGCTGGTAGAGCTGGGGCTGGTGGTTGGTTACTGGTTGTGTGGTATAGAGCGGGTAGAGCTGGGGCTGGTGGTTGGTTACTGGTTGTGTGGTATAGAGCTGGTAGAGCTGGTGCTGGTAATTGGTTACTGGTTGTGTGGTATAGAGAGGGTAGAGCTGAGGCTGGTGGTTGGTTACTGGTTGTGTGGTATAGAGCTGGTAGAGCTGGGGCTGGTGGTTGGTTACTGGTTGTGTGGTATAGAGCTGGGGCTGGTGGTTGGTTACTGGTTGTGTGGTATAGAGTTGGAACTGGTGGTTGGTTACTGGTTGTGAGGTATAGAGTTGGGACTGGTGGTTGGTTTGTGTGGTATATAGCGGGTAGAGCTGGGGCTGGTGGTTGGTTACTGGTTGTGTGGTATAGAGCGGGTAGAGCTGGGGCTGGTGGTTGGTTACTGGTTGTGTGGTATAGAGCTGGTAGAGCTGGGGCTGGTGGTTGGTTACTGGTTGTGTGGTATAGAGCTGGTAGAGCTGGGGCTGGTGGTTGGTTACTGGTTGTGTGGTATAGAGCGGGTTGAGCTGGGGCTGGTGGTTGGTTACTGGTTGTGTGGTATAGAGCTGGGGCTGGTGGTTGGTTACTGGTTGTGTGGTATAGAGCTGGGGCTGGTGGTTGGTTACTGGTTGTGTGGTATAGAGCTGGGTAGAGCTGGGGCTGGTGGTTAGTTACTGGTTGTGTGATATAGAGCTGGGGCTGGTGGTTGGTTACTGGTTGTGTGGTATAGAGCTGGGGCTGGTGGTTGGTTACTGGTTGTGTGGTACAGAGCTGGTAGAGCTGGGGCTGGTGGTTGGTTACTGGTTGTGTGGTATAGAGAGGGTAGAGCTGGGGCTGGTGGTTGGTTACTGGTTGTGTGGTATAGAGCGGGTAGAGCTGGGGCTGGTGGTTGGTTACTGGTTGTGTGGTATAGAGCTGGTAGAGCTGGGGCTGGTGGTTGGTTACTGGTTGTGTGATATAGAGCTGGTAGAGCTGGGGCTGGTGGTTGGTTACTGGTTGTGTGGTATAGAGCTGGGACTGGTGGTTGGTTACTGGTTGTGTGGTATAGAGCTGGTAGAGCTGGGGCTGGTAATTGGTTACTGGTTGTGTGGTATAGAGCTGGGGCTGGTGGTTGGTTACTGGTTGTGTGGTATAGAGCTGGTAGAGCTGGGGCTGGTAATTGGTTACTGGTTGTGTGGTATAGAGCTGGTAGAGCTGGGGTTTGGTGGTTGGTTACTGGTTGTGTGGTATGGAGCTGGTAGAGCTGGGGCTGGTGGTTGGTTACTGGTTGTGTGGTATAGAGAGGGTAGAGCTGGGGCTGGTGGTTGGTTACTGGTTGTGTGGTATAGAGCTGGTAGAGCTGGGGCTGGTGGTTGGTTACTGGTTGTGTGGTATAGAGCTGGGGCTGGTGGTTGGTTACTGGTTGTGTGGTATAGAGCTGGGGCTGGTGGTTGGTTACTGGTTGTGTGGTTTAGAGCTGGTAGTGCTGGCACTGGTGGTTGGTTAATGGTTGTATGGTATAGAGCTGGTAGAGCTGGGGCTGGTGGTTGGTTACTGGTTGTGTGGTATAGAGCTGGGGCTGGTGGTTGGTTACTGGTTGTGTGGTATAGAGCTGGGGCTGGTGGTTGGTTACTGGTTGTGTGGTATAGAGCTGGTAGCGCTGGGACTGGTGGTTGGTTAATGGTTGTGTGGTATAGAGCTGGTAGAGCTGGGGCTGGTGGTTGGTTACTGGTTGTGTGGTATAGAGCGGGTAGAGCTGGGGCTGGTGGTTGGTTACTGGTTGTGTGGTATAGAGCGGGTAGAGCTGGGGCTGGTGGTTGGTTACTGGTTGTGTGGTATAGAGCTGGTAGAGCTGGGACTGGTGTTTGGTTACTGGTTGTGTGGTATAGAGCTGGTAGAGCTGGGGCTGGTGGTTGGTTACTGGTTGTGTGGTATAGAGCTGGTAGAGCTGGGGCTGGTCGTTGGTTACTGGTTGTGTGGTATAGAGCTGGGGCTGGTGGTTGGTTACTGGTTGTGTGGTATAGAGCTGGGACTGGTGGTTGGTTAATGGTTGTGTGGTATAGAGCGGGTAGAGCTGTGGCTGGTGGTTGGTTGCTGGTTGTGTGGTATAGAGCGGGTAGAGCTGGGGCTGTTGGTTGGTTACTGGTTGTGTGGTATAGAGCTGGGGCTGGTGGTTGGTTACTGGTTGTGTGGTATAGAGCTGGGGCTGGAAATTGGTTACTGGTTGTGTGGTATGGAGCTGGTAGAGCTGGGGCTGGTGGTTGGTTACTGGTTGTGTGGTATAGAGAGGGTAGAGCTGGGGCTGGTGGTTGGTTACTGGTTGTGTGGTATAGAGCGGGTAGAGCTGGGGCTGGTGGTTGGTTACTGGTTGTGTGGTATAGAGCTGGTAGAGCTGGGGCTGGTGGTTGGTTACTGGTTGTGTGATATAGAGCTGGTAGAGCTGGGGCTGGTGGTTGGTTACTGGTTGTGTGGTATAGAGCTGGGACTGGTGGTTGGTTACTGGTTGTGTGGTATAGAGCTGGTAGAGCTGGGGCTGGTAATTGGTTACTGGTTGTGTGGTATAGAGCTGGGGCTGGTGGGTTGGTTACTGGTTGTGTGGTATAGAGCTGGTAGAGCTGGGGGCTGGTATTGGTTACTGGTTGTGTGGTATAGAGCTGGTAGAGCTGGGGCTGGTGGTTGGTTACTGGTTGTGTGGTATAGAGCTGGTAGAGCTGGGGCTGGTGGTTGGTTACTGGTTGTGTGGTATAGAGAGGGTAGAGCTGGGGCTGGTGGTTGGTTACTGGTTGTGTGGTATAGAGCTGGTAGAGCTGGGGCTGGTGGTTGGTTACTGGTTGTGTGGTATAGAGCTGGGGCTCGTGGTTGGTTACTGGTTGTGTGGTATAGAGCTGGGGCTGGTGGTTGGTTACTGGTTGTGTGGTATAGAGCTGGGGCTGGTGGTTGGTTACTGGTTGTGTGGTATAGAGCTGGTAGAGCTGGGACTGGTGGTTGGTTAATGGTTGTGTGGTATAGAGCTGGTAGAGCTGGGGCTGGTGGTTGGTTACTGGTTGTGTGGTATAGAGCGGGTAGAGCTGGGGCTGGTGGTTGGTTACTGGTTGTGTGGTATAGAGCGGGTAGAGCTGGGGCTGGTGGTTGGTTACTGGTTGTGTGGTATAGAGCTGGTAGAGCTGGGACTGGTGGTTGGTTACTGGTTGTGTGGTATAGAGCTTGTAGAACTGGGACTGGTGGTTGGTTACTGGTTGTGTGGTATAGAGCTGGTAGAGCTGGGGCTGGTCGTTGGTTACTGGTTGTGTGGTATAGAGCTGGGGCTGGTGGTTGGTTACTGGTTGTGTGGTATAGAGCTGGGACTGGTGGTTGGTTAATGGTTGTGTGGTATAGAGCGGGTAGAGCTGGGGCTGGTGGTTGGTTGCTGGTTGTGTGGTATAGAGCGGGTAGAGCTGGGGCTGGTGGTTGGTTACTGGTTGTGTGGTATAGAGCTGGGGCTGGTGGTTGGTTACTGGTTGTGTGGTATAGAGCTGGGGCTGGTGGTTGGTTACTGGTTGTGTGGTTTAGAGCTGGTAGTGCTGGCACTGGTGGTTGGTTAATGGTTGTATGGTATAGAGCTGGTAGAGCTGGGGCTGGTGGTTGGTTACTGGTTGTGTGGTATAGAGCTGGGGCTTGTGGTTGGTTACTGGTTGTGTGGTATAGAGCTGGTAGAGCTGGGACTGGTGGTTGGTTAATGGTTGTGTGGTATAGAGCTGGTAGAGCTGGGGCTGGTGGTTGGTTACTGGTTGTGTGGTATAGAGCGGGTAGAGCTGGGGCTGGTGGTTGGTTACTGGTTGTGTGGTATAGAGCGGGTAGAGCTGGGGCTGGTGGTTGGTTACTGGTTGTGTGGTATAGAGCTGGTAGAGCTGGGACTGGTGGTTGGTTACTGGTTGTGTGGTATAGAGCTGGTAGAGCTGGGGCTGGTGGTTGGTTACTGGTTGTGTGGTATAGAGCTGGTAGAGCTGGGGCTGGTCGTTGGTTACTGGTTGTGTGGTATAGAGCTGGGGCTGGTGGTTGGTTACTGGTTGTGTGGTATAGAGCTGGGACTGGTGGTTGGTTAATGGTTGTGTGGTATAGAGCGGGTAGAGCTGTGGCTGGTGGTTGGTTGCTGGTTGTGTGGTATAGAGCGGGTAGAGCTGGGGCTGGTGGTTGGTTACTGGTTGTGTGGTATAGAGCTGGGCTGGTGGTTGGTTACTGGTTGTGTGGTATAGAGCTGGGGCTGGTAATTGGTTACTGGTTGTGTGGTATAGAGCTGGTAGAGCTGGGGCTGGTGGTTGGTTACTGGTTGTGTGGTATAGAGCGGGTAGAGCTGGGGCTGGTGGTTGGTTACTGGTTGTGTGGTATAGAGCTGGGGCTGGTGGTTGGTAACTGGTTGTGTGGTATAGAGCTGGGGCTGGTGGTTGGTTACTGGTTGTGTGCTATAGAGCTGGGGCTGGTGGTTGGTTACTGGTTGTGTGGTATAGAGAGGGTAGAGCTGGGGCTGGTGGTTGGTTACTGGTTGTGTGGTATAGAGCGGGTAGAGCTGGGGCTGGTGGTTGGTTACTGGTTGTGTGGTATAGAGCTGGGGCTGGTGGTTGGTTACTGGTTGTGTGGTATAGAGCTGGGGCTGGTGGTTGGTTACTGGTTGTGTGGTATAGAGCTGGTAGAGCTGGGGCTGGTGGTTGGTTACTGGTTGTGTGGTATAGAGCTGGTAGAGCTGGGGCTGGTAATTGGTTACTGGTTGTGTGGTATAGAGAGGGTAGAGCTGAGGCTGGTGGTTGGTTACTGGTTGTGTGGTATAGAGCTGGTAGAGCTGGGGCTGGTGGTTGGTTACTGGTTGTGTGGTATAGAGCTGGTAGAGCTGGGGCTGGTGGTTGGTTACTGGTTGTGTGGTATAGAGCGGGTAGAGCTGGGGCTGGTGGTTGGTTACTGGTTGTGTGGTATAGAGCGGGTAGAGCTGGGACTGGTGGTTGGTTACTGGTTGTGTGGTATAGAGAGGGTAGAGCTGGGGTTGGTGGTTGGTTACTGGTTGTGTGGTATAGAGCTGGGGCTGGTGGTTGGTTACTGGTTGTGTGCTATAGAGCTGGGGCTGGTGGTTGGTTACTGGTTGTGTGGTATAGAGCGGGTAGAGCTGGGGCTGGTGGTTGGTTACTGGTTGTGTGGTATAGAGAGGGTAGAGCTGGGGCTGGTGGTTGGTTACTGGTTGTGTGGTATAGAGCGGGTAGAGCTGGGACTGGTGTTTGGTTACTGGTTGTGTGGTATAGAGAGGGTAGAGCTGGGGTTGGTGGTTGGTTACTGGTTGTGTGGTATAGAGCTGGTAGAGCTGGGGCTGGTGGTTGGTTACTGGTTGTGTGGTATAGAGCTGGTAGAGCTGGGGCTGGTAATTGGTTACTGGTTGTGTGGTATAGAGCTGGGGCTAGTGGTTGGTTACTGGTTGTGTGGTATAGAGCTGGTAGAGCTGGGGCTGGTGGTTGGTTACTGGTTGTGTGGTATAGAGCTGGTAGAGCTGGGGCTGGTAATTGGTTACTGGTTGTGTGGTATAGAGCTGGGGCTGGTGGTTTGGTTACTGGTTGTGTGGTATAGAGCTGGTAGAGCTGGGGCTGGTGGTTGGTTACTGGTTGTGTGGTATAGAGCTGGTAGAGCTGGGGCTGGTAATTGGTTACTGGTTGTGTGGTATAGAGCTGGTAGAGCTGGGGCTGGTAATTGGTTACTGGTTGTGTGGTATAGAGCTGGTAGAGCTGGGGCTGGTGGTTGGTTACTGGTTGTGTGGTATAGAGCGGGTAGAGCTGGGGCTGGTGGTTGGTTACTGGTTGTGTGGTATAGAGCTGGGGCTGGTGGTTGGTTAATGGTTGTGTGGTATAGAGAGGGTAGAGCTGGGGCTGGTGGTTGGTTACTGGTTGTTTGGTATAGAGCTGGTGGAGCTGGGGCTGGTGGTTGGTTACTGGTTGTGTGGTATAGAGCGGGTAGAGCTGGGGCTGGTGGTTGGTTACTGGTTGTGTGGTATAGAGCTGGTAGAGCTGGGGCTGGTGGTTGGTTACTGGTTGTGTGGTATAGAGCGGGTAGAGCTGGGGCTGGTGGTTGGTTACTGGTTGTGTGGTATAGAGCGGGTAGAGCTGGGGCTGGTGGTTGGTTACTGGTTGTGTGGTATAGAGCTGGGTAGAGCTGGGGCTGAGAGGCTGCGTCGTGGCCTTGTGAGAGAAAACGGGGAACATGCCTAAGTTATTACAGCAGGAAGGCAATCTGTCAAAGCCAGGCTGTTCTGGCATGGCCAATACCACTGGTGAGATCAGAGAGGCAGATTCTGCTTGCAATTACTGCTAAAGGACCTTGGATGCAGGCAGCCTGCTATCAATTATTTCCCTGGCCCCAGACACTTGGAGCTGTCAGGGCCCTACTGTCTTGTGTTTTGTAACAGTACGGAAGAGGCAGAGGGTGAGGGCGAAGAGAGAGGGAGAAGCTGAGTCTCTGTTCTCTCCTCTCTCAGACAGAGAGTAAAGGTACTGTAGTTGGTGTCGTTAAGCGCTGCTATTACGGAAACGCACACTTCAAATTGTTCTGCAAATTGTGCTCTCTTCTTCCTACGTATTCTCCTGTTGCGCTCCTTTTCTCTTTCTCTCTCCACCCTCCGGCTCAAATGATGGAATGAAGGGATTAACACTAGAAGGAGAGAGTGAGGAAGAAAGATTGAGGGAGGTAGAGAGAGAGAATGTTCAGGCTGACAGCTCTAACCTGTGTGTTTACAGTGAGCCTTCCAGTCATACGTGTACTCCCTGTCTGCGTCCCAAATGGCACCCTATTCCCCAAACATATAGTGTACTACTTTGATGATACTTTGACCAGAGCTTTATGGGCCCTGGTATAAAGTAGTGCACTAAATACAGAATAGGGTGCCATTTGGGACGCAGTCTCTGTGTACAGGCAGTGTGCACAGCAGAGGGCCCCTGAGGAAGGATCCAGAAAGGGCACAGGGAACTTCTCTGCCCAGTTGCACACTAGTCTTTCATATTAACAGGTGCTCCGGACCAACGACCAACTGAACCCTCACAGCAATTTGCAACACCAGTAGGACAATTAATCAAACAGATCAAAGTTGAAAAAAAAATATTCACTCCATTTTTTACATTTTGAAATATATCCCAGCTGAACCCCTGGTGCAACTTCCAATTATTTCTAAATGATAATGATGAGGTCATTTATCGATATCCTAATGGGTGGTAAGTGGAATCTGCATATTCACCGATGAGGCATTTATTGGATTGCCTCTGTTCTGTATCGCCACTCATCCCTCTATCCTTGTGGGATAAAGGAGAGAAGAGGGATAGATTAATCATTTTTCCGCAGGATGACAGCTCTTTGGCCCCGTCGGCCACTAACCCGTCCCCCGGGGCATGGCCTTGGATCATCCGGCGCAGTAGAGAGCTGCAGCTCTGGCACCAAATGGCAAATCCCCCCCTTCTCCCCAAGTCCCGGGACCTTATGGACAGAAACTTACCTTCTTATGGTGAGCAAATGTGCACTAAAGCAATAGCGGAGTTGCATGGAGCTGTCAGAGGAGAGAGGGAGAAACGTCAATTATTTCTATGGGGTTCGATGTGGAAAATAGGCCTTGAAGGCAAGTGGGTTGGGGATGTGCGTGTGCATGTGTGAGGAGGGGTAAGCAGGGGGTTATTGTCATTTTAAGCTTCTCAAGGTCGGCTAGCTGCCATCTTGAGTGTTTATATTATCTCATTCAGACAGAGTGATGTACTGTAGGTGCACCCTTGAACTGAGAGATGGTCATGCTATGGTTCACCTTAGGTTTCTAGTTATGCTATGCAATAAAGCATAATCACAATGGACACGCGTCCTAATATTTATAGATTTCTTAATTTCATTATTTTCCTTTTAGATGTGTGTTTATTGTTGTGAATTGTTAGATACTACTGCACTGTTGGAGCTAGGAACACAAGCATTTAGTTAGATACTACTGCACTGTTGGAGCTAGGAACACAAGCATTTAGTTAAATACTACTGCACTGTTGGAGCTAGGAACACAAGCATTTAGTTAGATATTACTACACTGTTGGAGCTAGGAACACAAGCATTTAGTTAGATACTACTGCACTGTTGGAGCTAGGAACACAAGCATTTAGTTAGATACTACTGCACTGTTGGAGCTAGGAACACAAGCATTTAGTTAGATATTACTGCACTGTTGGAGCTAGGAACACAAGCATTTAGTTAGATACTACTGCACTGTTGGAGCTAGGAACACAAGCATTTAGTTAAATACTACTGCACTGTTGGAGCTAGGAACACAAGCATTTAGTTAGATATTACTACACTGTTGGAGCTAGGAACACAAGCATTTAGTTAGATACTACTGCACTGTTGGAGCTAGGAACACAAGCATTTAGTTAGATACTACTGCACTGTTGGAGCTAGGAACACAAGCATTTAGTTAGATATTACTGCACTGTTGGAGCTAGGAACACAAGCATTTAGTTAGATATTACTGCACTGTTGGAGCTAGGAACACAAGCATTTAGTTAGATACTACTGCACTGTTGGAGCTAGGAACACAAGCATTTAGTTAGATACCACTGCACTGTTGGAGCTAGGAACACAAGCATTTAGTTATATACTACTGCACTGTTGGAGCTAGGAACACAAGCATTTAGTTAGATATTACTGCACTGTTGGAGCTAGGAACACAAGCATTTAGTTAGATACTACTGCACTGTTGGAGCTAGGAACACAAGCATTTAGTTAGATATTACTGCACTGTTGGAGCTAGGAACACAAGCATTTAGTTAGATACTACTGCACTGTTGGAGCTAGGAACACAAGCATTTAGTTAGATACTACTGCACTGTTGGAGCTAGGAACACAAGCATTTAGTTAGATACCACTGCACTGTTGGAGCTAGGAACACAAGCATTTAGTTAGATACTACTGCACTGTTGGAGCTAGGAACACAAGCATTTAGTTAGATACTACTGCACTGTTGGAGCTAGGAACACAAGCATTTAGTTAGATACTACTGCACTGTTGGAGCTAGGAACACAAGCATTTAGTTATATACTATTGCACTGTTGGAGCTAGGAACACAAGCATTTAGTTAGATACTACTGCACTGTTGGAGCTAGGAACACAAGCATTTAGTTAGATATTACTGCACTGCTGGAGCTAGGAACACAAGCATTTAGTTAGATACTACTGCACTGTTGGAGCTAGGAACACAAGCATTTCACTGCAGCCAACAATAATATCTGCTAAATATGGGTATGTGACCAATAACATTTGATTTGACTGTTGTTCAGAATCCTATCTAGCATGCTCAGCATCAGGGCACTTTATAGTGAGGTTTTATAATGTTGGAACAATAGCCATACTTCCCCTTCTGAAGAATAACTTTATGTATTTGCAAAAACATAATTATATGTATTTCTCTTATATTTAACCAGGGAAGTTACATTTCAAGTGAGCCATGAGGCCCCAAAGTTGTCAAATATTCTCTTTTAAAAGTAGAAAGTGCTGAATAATTTTTCCCAGACTTATGTATTTATTACCAGACATGACAAGTCAAACAAATTGAAATATATTCATCACCATAACAGAATGAGACACCCAAACTCTTGACGTTGACAAAAAGATGAGCTACGAAAAGTCAAATTGCCTCTTGACAAGCGCCATAGAAAACCTGCTCCTCCACACTCCGAACAGGTGAATACATTCAATTCTCCCTGGCTTCAATATGGATATTCAGGGAATTTGTTTTCGTCAAGAAAATTTAAGTTTCATCTTAAGCCCTTTGGGTTTCTTTATCGCTCCATTCTTCAATAGGGTTAGTCATGCACAGAGATGGTGCTTAGAACTTTCCAAAGACTTCTCAGTGGAGCAGGGGAAAACTCACCCTGTCAGAACCCATTGTCAGGGGTTTACAGCTTAAACCCCTGGTCCTATACATCTCTGACCCCTTTTCCCCCAAACTCAAAAGTTTTCCTCAAACATCAAACTCTGGATTATCTTTTGATTTCCTCCTTAGGTGAAAGGAGTTTAAACTCCACAGCTGTTGGTCTTGACAAACAAAGAGGGGAAGGTTGAGGGAGGGGGTGAAGTGTTAAGTCACTATATTTATCAAGACTGGGTTACCTCTCCTGTCAGATCCATTTTTCTTCCACATGCTAATTAGTGATAACTTACACCCCCATCCCCCACCACACCCCCCACTCAATATCCCCCCCCCCCCAGAAGCCCTCTCCTCCCTTCTCCTCTCCATGGCTGGAGGCCTTGCCTTCCTCTCTGGAGGAGAGGTATGACAAATAAAGGCGAGAGCCCCTATTAGCATGTTAATCCACATCAAACAGCCACGCTATAGCCTACCTCCCCTGGCCTCACTCCCCTGGCTTACATGTGTCACTTCCTCCTCCGCACCTCAAGACCAAGCTCACATAACAAGAGGTGTTGATCAGTTATTACAAACTTAAAGGGGAAATCTGGAATTGATATATCAATGAGAAGTAGTAATTGCTTATTCAAGATTAGAAACATTTTAGTGGTTACATTTATCCAGCCCCATCCCTCAGCTGTTTACCACAAATGTGGCGGGCGGACCGTTTTGTTATTGTTTGAATCCCAGATTGCCCCTATAACTGGTTCACATTGTCACCTTAAGAAAAACCTTGAAAAGAGCTTATTAAGATAAACATTTTTTAAAGGGGGTATTTGAAAAGAAAAATGGAGGGGCCTCTTAAAAACTTCGGTGGGAGATGAATGAGGAATATGATGTGTCAGTTGAAAGGAAGGTTGATGGAAACATGGCGTGGGACTGTGGCAGCGGTACAGCAAAGGCAGAGAGAGAGACATCATAATTCATATGTAAAGCCTAACCCTGAGAGTGGGTCCTTTATTGACAACCAAGGCCTTGTATCTGCACTGAAGGCTGTAACTACATCCACATATGTAAGGCCATAAATCCAACTCCAAGAGAGAGCGCTTTGCTTTGGCCACAGGACTTTTGTGTGGAAAACTACAGCGGGATGGATGTGAGGCTTGAAAAACAATCAACTTCCAACATGTCAAACTGTATGGTGTGTGAAGCATGTACTAATGGTGGCTTAAAGAAATTATTTACAGTGCATTCGGAAAGTATTCAGACCCCTTGACTTTTTCCACAATTTGTTACGTTACAGCGGTATTCTAAAATTGATTAAATTATTTGTTTTCAATCTACACACAAAACCCCATAATAAAAGTGAAAACGTTTTTTTTTTTACAAATATATATCACTCACTCACACACACACACACACACACACACACACACACACACACACACACACACACACACACACACACACACACAGTTGAAGTCAGAAGTTTACATACACTTAGGTTGGAGTCATTAAAACTAATTTTTCAACCACTCCACAAATTTCTTGTTAACAAACTAAAGTTTTGGCAAGTTGGTTAGAACATCTACTTTGTGCATGACACAAGTACATTTTCCAACAATTGTTTACAGACAGATTATTTCACTTATAATTCACTGTAACACAATTCCAGTGGGTCAGAAGTTTACATACACTAAGTTAACTGTGCCTTTAAACAGCTTGGAAAATTCCAGAAAATTATTTCATGGCTTTAGAAGCTTCTGATAGGCTAATTGACATCATTTGAGTCAATTGGAGGTGTACCTGTGGATGTATTTCAAGGCCAATCTTCAAACTCAGTGCCTCTTTGCTTGACATCATGGGAAAATCAAAAGAAATCAGCCAAGACCTCCACAAGTCTGGTTCATCCTTGGGAGCAATTTCCAAACGCCTGAAGGTACCACGTTCACGTGTACAAACAATAGTACGCAAGTATAAACACCATGGGACAACGCATCCGTCACATCGCTCAGGAAGGAGACACATTCTGTCTCCTAGAGATGAACATACTTCGGTGCGAAAAGTGCAAATCAATCCCAGAACAACAGCAAAGGACCTTGTGAAGATGCTAGAGGAAACAGGTACAACAGTATCTATATCCACAGTAAAATGAGTCCTATATAAACATAACCTGAAAGGCCGCTCAGCAAGGAAGAAGCCACTGCTCCAAAACCGCCATAAAAAGCTAGACTACGGTTTGCAACTGCACATGGGGACAAATATTAAACTTTTTGGAGAAATGTCCTCTGGCCTGATGAAACAAAAATCGAACTGTTTGGCCATAATGACCATCGTTATATTTGGAGGAAAAAGGGAGAGGCTTGCAACCCGAAGAACACCATCCCAACTGTGAAACACGGGGGTGGCAGCATCATGTTGTGGGGGTGCTTTGCTGCAGGAGGGAATGGTGCACTTCACAAAATAGATGGCATCATGAGGAATGAAAATTATGTGGATATATTGAAGCAACATCTCAAGACATCAGTCAGGAAGTTAAAGCTTGGTCGCAAATGGGTCTTCCAAATGGACAATGACCTTAAGCATACTTCCAAAGTTGTGGAAAAATGGCTTAAGGACAACAAAGTCAAGGTATTGGCGTGGCCATGACAAAGCCCTGACCTCAATTCTATAGAAAATTTGTGGGCAGAACTAAAAAAATGTGTGCGAGCAAGGAGGCCTACAAACCTGACTCAGTTACACCAGCTCTGTCAGGAGGAATGGGCCAAAATTCAACCAACTTATTGTGCGAAGCTTGTGGAAGGCTACCTGAAACGTTTGACCCAAGTTAAACAATTTAAAGACAATGCTACCAAATAGTAAATGAGTGTGTGTAAACTTCTGACCCACTGGGAATGTGATGAAAGAAATAAAAGCTGAAATAAATCACTCTCTCTACTATTATTCTGACATTTCACATTCTTAAAATAAAAGTTGTGATCCTAACCGACCTAAGACAGGGAATTTGTACAAGGATTAAATATCAGTAATTGTGAAAAACTGAGTTTAAATGTGTTTGGCTAAGGTGTATGTAAACTTCCGACTTCAACTGTGTGTGTGTGTGTGTGTGTCTATATATATATATATAATATAATATAATATATATATATATATATATATATACATACACACACACACCTTATTTACATAAGTATTCAGACCTTTTGCTATGAGACTCAGAATTGAGCTCAGATACATCCTGTTTCCATTGATCATCCTTGAGATGTTTCTTCAACTTGATTGGAGTCCACCTGTGGTAAATTCAATTGACTGGACATGATTTGGAAAGGCACACACCAGTCTATATAAGGTCCCACAATTGACAGTGAATGTCAGAGCAAAAACCAAACCAGCTCCGAGACAGGATTGTGTCGAGATACAGATCTGGGGAAGGGTACCAGAAAATGTCTGCAGCATTAAAAGTCCCCAAGAACACAGTGGCATCCATCATTCTTAAATGGAAGAAGTTTGGAACCACCACAGACTTGTCCTAGAGCTGGTATCTGCCCAAACTGAGCAATCGGGGGAGAAGGGCCTTGGTCAGGGAGGACACCAAGAACCCAATGGTCACTCTGACAGAGCTCCAGAATTCCTCTGTGGACATGGGAGAATCTTCCAGAAGGATAACCATGTCTGCAGCACTCCACCAATCAGGCCTTTATGATAGAGTGGCCAAACGGAAGACACTCCTCAGTAAAAAGGCACATGACAGCCCTCTTGGAGTTTGCCAAAAGGCAACTAAAGGACTCTCAGACCATGAGAAACAACATTCTCTGGTCTGATGGAACCAAGATTGAACTCTGGCCTGAATGCCAAGTGTCACGTCTGGAGAAAACCTGGCACATTCCCTACGTTGAAGCATGGTGGTGGCAGCATCATGCTGTGGGGATGTTTTTCAGCGGCAGGGACTGGGAGACTAGTCAGGATCGAGGGAAAGATGAGCAGAGCAAAAGTACAGAAAGATCCTTAATGAAAACCTGCTCCAGAGTGCTCAGGACCTCAGACTGGACAACGACCCTAAGCACACAGCCAAAACAATGTAGGAGTGGCTTCGGTACAAGTCTCAATGTCCTTGAGTGCCCCACTCAGAGCCCGGACTTGAACCCGATCGAACATCTCTGGAGAGACTTGAAAATAGCTGTGCAGCGACGCTCTCATCCCTGACAGAGGTTGAGAGGATCTGCAGAGAGTAATGGGAGAAACTCCCCAAATACAGGTGTGCCAAGCTTGTAACGTCATACCCAAGAAGACTCAAAGCTGTAATCGCTGCCAAAGGTGCTTTAACAAAGTACTGAGAAAAGGGTCTGAAAACTTATGTATATGTCATATTTCAGTTTTTTTATATATATATACACATTTCTAAACATTTTTACAAATCTGTTTTTGCCTTGTCATTATGGGGTATTGTGTGTAGATTGATGAGCTTTTTTTTAATAAGGTTGTAATGTAACAAGATGTGGAAAAAGTCAAGGGGTCTGAATACTTTCCAAATGCACTGCACATCATCAAATGAATACCAATTTGACACCTGTGTGAATAACATTTGACAACAAACTATTTGGTACAAAACACATATTTACAGTAATTGAGTAAACTATATCCTTCCATATGTCCAAAACATTAGATAAATAATATGGCTACATTTTTTTTACATTTTAGTCATTTAGCAGACGCTCTTATCCAGAGCGACTTACAGTAGTGAATACATACATTTCATTAAAAAAAATTCTCCGTACTGGTCCCCCGTGGGAATCGAACCCACAACCCTGGTGTTGCAAACACCATGCGCTACCAACTGAGCCACACGGGTGGAATACTCTGTGTAAATGTATAGAAAACATTTGCACTGACATTAAACAAATATCACTATGCTAAATCTTGCAGGCATGTGATTCCGAGTAGAACTCCAGATAGTGTGAGCAGCCAGGGCACTCATCTCGTTTTCAACCCAATACACATTTCATCCATCCAAATGCATGATGGACTTTCTCACGACACGGACATCAGATATGATAAGAAATAGAATGCTTTATGTCTGGCTTATGCTGACTTAACTTTTTAAAAACATCTCCTGTTTCTCCGAGGCTCGCCAGGCACGGCTCAAAGAACGCTTACATGCAGGAGATCAGAGAAAATGGCCGCCGCTTGGTGGCTCGCCTGCTACCATCAATCACACCCCAAATGGCTTCCCTGACACTCCCACTACTCATTCTGTACCGCGCCTGCCTTACGTGACCCCCATCTTGAAAATAACCTGGGAATAAATGGATGTAGGGTAGGGTGGGGTATGGGGTATGGGAATGGGTTATGAGGGTTGAAATCGTTGCCAAATGTTCTCTTTTTAACAATAGGATTTCAAACATCATCTGGCGAGGAGGACCTTCAACATGTTTAAGGTGGACGAGAGTAGCAAGTGAATGAGTCCTCTCATCGATATCACACGGTTGAAAGCGGAAAGCGTTGCAGTCCATTTCTAACCTCCCTCCTTCTTCACTCGTCTCCTCTTTCTCACCCCCTCTCTTCCACTCTCTCCCTCTCCCCTCCTTTCACCCTCTCCTCTTGCCTCCCTCCCTCACCATGTGGAGGCCAGAGACAGATTTACAGTGACTGTCAAAGTCAGGGATGACAGATAAATTAATCTTCTCTTCATGAGTTTACAGCCCCGGCATCTGGGCTGCTGATCTGGCCCTAACAAGCGCCGGGGTCTGGGAGAGCTGATGTTTTCATGGCCAGAGATGAATTACCCTGTCATGTGAATCTATTTATACTGCCGTTAGGAGTGGGAAGGGTGGGGCCCGGCCCTGTGGCTCTGGACCCAGGACAGACAGAGTGATTTCATGAGTTAAGATCCCCTTGAAGAATGGTGGAATCGGGTTCTGTCAGCCAGGTCCGTCCGTCCGGAACTCCATTTTGGAAGATCTTTGTTGTGGCAGATTTGGCAGTCTGTAGACTGTAGTAGTCGGTGGTCCTACTGAGTCCTTCGCCACCACCATAGTCCTGAAATGAGAGCAATTCCCTCTTGATTGAAGCCCATTACCCAAATCACATGGCGTGGGTCTGTGACTGTAGAACTTATGTAAATTCACATTCATCATTTACACACCAGAGTAATGTGGCTCTGTGGGTCTGTTGGGCCCTGTGGACCAACTCCTTTACCCAACTCAAACAAACCAAAGACGGTTGTAACGATGTGGGAACCAAAGGCACTAAGTTAGTCTTAATGGACAGACAGATATATTTTCAGAATGTACAGAATATTAGAATGATGTTGTTATTGAAGCAGTGTGGAAGAGAAAATGGCTCTAGCATATGACAATTCTCAGCCTATGCCCAAACAAACAGTAATATTTTGTGCTAAAATCGTTGACATACAGTATGTATAATAAGACAACATATTAAGCTCAACCTCTTAAAATAGCCCAACAATTGATATGGTGGATACTCCAAACAGTCAGCACAAAAACAGAGGACATGAACACTGAAGTCTTCCAGAGTTGAGTTCTCCTTCAGACAATCTGTTCTGCTGATGAAAGCCAGGCTAGATGACTCTCCCGTTGAGGTACTGTACTGTTTTGTACATCTACAACTCTGTGCTGTAATTCATCTTAAAATGGATGGCTCTGTCACCTGGACTAACACTTCGCTGAGAGAAGCCATCAATAGTTTTTGTCAGAAACTGCACGCTGCGCGAGACAACTCATCAATCACTATTTACATAAAACAAAGAGCTGCTCTCTGTGTGTGACTGCCAACCAGCCAGTCAGAGACGGAGGGGGCTGCTGCGGAGCCTGTCTCAGATAAAAGGGTCTGTTTCATAACCCCTCTGAGACACTGTGCAGGAGTCAGGGGGCCATGTGATGTCAATCTACCAACTCATCGCTTTTGGATAACTACCAATGAGCCATACATTAATGCATTGGAATGATTACTTCCTTATATAAAGTATAGGGTAGGCTTAGGTGAAAACTACGCCTACATTGTAAAAGAAAACAGTGCCAAATTTAGAATGAAATGACAAGATATCAAATAAGGTGTTGTTTTGAATTATGAAACAAGAATACAAAAGGTTATAGTTCAACACACCTATTTCTACAGTACATATACAGTATACATACTGTTGATGTTAGATTTTCTGTGAACTGCAGTGCAAAAAAGGCTTGGCAAAATATTCACCTTCCTAATAAGCACACACACACGCACGAGCTAGGAATTCAATTTGGAAGCCATCATCGCGAGCAGCGAGGAGGACAGGAAAGTCATATTGCTATAATGCTCTGATTATCAATCATCCTGACAGTTTATTGGCGTTATCACTGTACATACCATTAACATGATGTCTGGCCCAGATTGTCAGGCCATGCAGGGGCAAACACTAAACAGACCAGGATTCAAATGCACATCCCAAACTCCTTTCCCACTGCGGCTGAGATTGCATAGGACAGACTACAGTACAACCGACTACGCCACTGACTTTGACTTATAGGACGTACTGTCTGTCAGAACAGGCATCAAGTCAACACAGCCAAGCTGACGAGAACATAGATAGTGTCATTATGTCACGCTAAAGGACATGCAGACGCTTCCTCTGTTTATCACATACCAGTATGGGAGTATAGTAGTCAGTCAGGGCAATATAACAGTGTTGACAAATGAGGTAGAGGGATATACTGTGTAGTCACTGTATAGTCAGTCTGTAGTCAGTCAGTGCACTATAACAGTTTTGACAAACGAGGTAGCTAAAGATAAACCTATTTGTCTTTCCCTTCTCTACCTCATCAGACTTCATTGGAAAAGTCTTTAACACTCAACTGATTTGCAAATAAAGCTACTCGTCATGACAAAATGTATTAATAGGACCACTGGTGCTATTAAAGTCATTTTGGTGGCTCTGGGAGACTCGGCGAGGAATGCAAATGTAAAAGATTGACAGTTTAAAGGTTGTTAATGGACGTTTAAATGCTAGCGCTGTTGCCAAGCTGGCGAGCAAGAGCATAAAAAGGAGAGAGAAATGTCTCCTTGCAATCTTTAATCAGACAAATGCAGAACAAAAAACACACCACTACCGCTGCTGCTTGCAGAGAGAAGAATAAAATACAGTTTCCAAGAAATAGGTTTTCCTCTTCCTGCATTCATACTGTATTAGACAAGCTCGTGTTTTTATTAGTTCCATGCAAACACAGACATTGATCATGGATTGGGTAGTCAAAATTCAACTTAAAAATATAATTTCTGACCTTTATGTTCTCCTCTTTATGTTAACCTGACTGTCATATGGATTTTGGGACTCATTTCCATAATGGTTATCTGCACTGTTGTAACACAACAGCAATCAATGCACTGATTTACAGTAAGACATTGGCGTGGTCTAACACTCTGACATGGTCTTGGTCATAGAAACATAACGGCAGGAATGTCCATTCTAGTAATTACATTTCTATGGTCTTGGTATCCTTTACTAGATGGTGAGTGAGCGGCATTCACCACGCTTCTTTACGGTCACTTAAAGAACAAGTGACGCACAGTTCCCGTTCTATGTGGATCTCAAGACTCATCTCAACCGTCTCATTGTGCCAAGGCTCTTGACACAGAGTTACAATGATCCATCAAATATGTAGCGCTGTCCATCTGCGATAGCGAACAATGTTGTCCTTTCTGTCCGAGACCAGACCCGACAGTCATCCGTCATCACATCCTCTCAATGCGCTCTGTTCACAAAACATTAGGCCTCACAGCAGTCCGCCATTTTAAAATAATTATGATATCATCATCCAATCATCCGTCGTCTTCTGGCGTTTCATGTTCGTGCTGACACGAGCAGCAACATTCTAGCTGGGAGTCAAACACACTGGGTTTGATTGTAGCAGCCGATGAGCAGCTGAACAAACTCAGGGCGCTGTTTAACTTCCAAATCTCTTACACGTGTAGTTAAATATAAAATGATGTATGGAGCTCAGCCATACAGGCAGGAGGAGGTAGAAGTCTGACCCAGTTTGATCATCTCTGCCTGATGCCGTTGCTGAGCGTTTTCAGACACATGATGCCTCACGTGTCTCTATTATGCATTGTGTTGAAAGACGGATTCACATGCATGGAAATCATTTAGCTATTTTTTCATTCCTCCCCAAAAATAATGCTGTGTAGACTGATATGAATGAACAAATGAAGTAACGTTTGTCGCTGGGGATTTATTATTACCCCAAATATCCTATATGCCACAATACTCTAAGAATTTATGGTTCAAAACGGGTTTTTTTTGGTGTTTTGACCAATTTCAAGAAATACCAGCTGTATCAGGAGTGTAAAATATTGGGCTTGATAATTCACACTTGTGACAGAGAGAGAGAACTCATTGTTGTCATTCATAGAGGAAGGACAGGAAAACAACATGGCAGGAACACAAGATACTCCTAGTCATTTCCTGATTAGAGTGAATCCCCCTCTGGCCACAAATCAAAGCTCATCAATTGTCTAGTAACACGGTCAGACAGCGTGAATGCTGAATCAGTGACTGTGGGTCACATTTAATCAAACCAGGGCTATTTATCAGATAATAATGTAATTAAGCTTTAACCGTGTTCTCACTAAATATAAGGTAAAGTGCTATTAAAGAAAAGGAGCATTGTTACTTTTAAGCTGTAAAACTCTTCCACAATGGAGGTTTGGTTGAACACCAGCCTGTATATATGAACTATGAGGCATACTCCAGCCTTTCTCTACTGAGGTTGTGGGGCCTGTCAGCTAGGCCTGAGCTCTCTAGTCCTCCTCCCCCATGTACAGTAGCTCTCATTATCCCCCTGCACAGAACAGAACATTAATACAGTGTCTGAGCCCACAAAGAGAAACAGGGGACTAGGTTAGAATGAAACGCCACACATTATAGAAGCCATTATCTTCAGCCGCCAGTCTCATTGTAAATTAGAAAGAATGAGAGAGAAGGCTGGTAATCCTGGACTAATAGGAGGAATGAGGAGAGTTGAGAGACTGGGTCAGATTACTTCTTTTTTTCCCACTTCCTCACTCGTTCTGTCTTTGTGTGTGCAAGCGTGTGTGCGTTTGTATGTGTGTCTCTCGCTCTCTTCTATTACTGACAAACAGTAATGGATTTGTAGAATGAGTGATGGACTGAGAAGTATTCATAGTTCATATTGTCGCTGAAGGAGATCTGCCACAGGGGGACTATAGGAACAAAAGCGGACTGCTTCAGCTTTGACAATTAACCTAAAATGTTCAGAAGGTCTGAAAAAAAAGAGACCAGGCAAGACAGAAGGACTCCATTTCGCCTCTGGAAATAAAGCAGCTTTCGTATTGAGAGACTCATTATTGGCATATACAGACTGATTGTTCCGTGAGAGAGATAGTCCCTCCAATTAATAAAGTGACCTGTGTGTTATAGCCTTTCTTAATCTTTAAACCAGGGAGCTAAACTTAACTGGCATCAGTCATCAGACAGCCCAGTGAAAATAACCAGCGTGCTACAAATCTGATTACTCAATCTGCAGTCAATCAATGGAAAGAAAATCCCTTCAGCTCCTCTGACTGCAGCGCTGCAGAACACTCATCCACCACATCCGTCCATCCATCAACACAGAGGTTGCCACTAGGTCATCTGTCCTTCATGGTTCCAATATAAAACTCATTCATAGCATCCGTCCGCTGAAACCATTATCAACACAAAATGGCCAAAACAGGTTGGGATCTGAGGGGATATCGAGAGTTTCCTTATGGGATATCAAGATATGATTCAATTCATCTCTTTGAAACATGTTAATCTTATTCTGAATCATATTCTTAAGGACGTTCTGGTCATCAAAGTGATTCAAAATATTATTTGTTTGCAGCTTCAATTCATTTCATGTGACATTTAAATGGGGCTGTGGAGTTCTTCATGACGCTCGTCTCATCAAATAACAAAAAATCATCTACGCCACAAAAAAACAAAAAAAACCTTTGAAGCCTCTCCTATCGCCTTCCCTCATGAGAAATTTGGCCATCCCAATCCATCCAACCCCCTTCGCTTCCTGATATTCTTTCCAATCCCCAACACCTCGAGCATCCTTCGTTGGTTTTACAACTTCAAAAACACACCTCATGAAATAGTCAGGAGGTCTGTCAGACATGTGTCCCCCTGCCCCGATGGCATGCCAACACCAAAGGGCAGCATTGATTTTCTGTTGGGCTGGCTCGGATTAGCTCTCTTCAGGGATTAGCTGCCTGCGCACGGCCTCGGGGTTCGCGATAAAACTAATAATTAATTTAAACAGCTACTCGGGCCCTACGCTGGAAGGATACACGCTCACAGCGAGAGGGGGCCGTGTGTGTGTGCGTGCGTGCGTGTTAGGGATGTGCACAGTTATTAGAATATTCGAAAATCCAAACAGACGGTAGTATTCGAATACTTGTGTGAGTATTATTTTTTGGGAAGAAAAACAATTACTGGCTTATTTTCACTTTTTCGAAATGTAATTAAAACATCCATGTGACATACAAGGATATACCATGACATTTCAAATTATTAATGTAATAAAACAACAAACTTTTCAATGTAGTTTTTATGATGGGTGCCCCATAAAAAGGCTGTCAGCCAACTGGTAGCCTTCACATATGCAGCTTGTTGTTTATGTTGGCCAACCAAAGCGGCAAAGAGGCTCAATGTTTAGTAAGTGGAGTGAGAATTCACTAATGCAATGCAAGATGGAGTAAATGTATGGAATTAAAAGTTTGGAAAATGAGAAGGAGTAGGCTGTTGTTTTATCTGAATGGGGTTGGGAGAGAAAGCGCGGCATGTAGCCTCAATTAGTCTAGTTAACTCTAGCTAGCTTCTCTAGGCTGCTCCAGTCAAGACAGACAGTGTTATATGGGATGATACAAGTTAGCTAGTCTTGGCTGTAGCGGAGTTGCCTTGGCTAACATTACATCTTCTCTCTCCCTGTCTGCTCGGCTCACTCCCATCTCACACACACAAACGGCCCAGAGGCATCAACTGGGTATGGCAGGGTATGAAGTCACCAGCGTAACACCTTCATTTGAGCCAGATACTGCCGGAACAGGATCCTGCACCTCTCCGTTTTGGACTGTTTTGTTGTGGAACCTATTTGGCCGGATCCGGTATGTCTTGTGGCATGAAAAGTAATTTTAACTATTGTCAATGTAAAAATCTGAATAAAAGTTCATTCGAGTTGCCTGTTTGTTAATTCTCCTGTCCCCCTCCACCCCAATTGTTTTTTAAAAGTTGATTTTCAGCCCGGGCTTGAAATTAAGACTTTATGGTTTGCGCAACATTGTAACCTATGTTTGAGACCAACACGTGGCCATGGCTGTGTAAGAAGCGTGCCTGTATCTATCACAGAACTAGAATGAGATTCACTTTCTATGATCTCTCTCCCTCTCTGCTCTGATCGACATGAGCCTGCAACTCTGATCTCTCCAGCGTTGCACTTCATTTATTTCCTTACAGAATCATAGTTCTGGAGGAGCTGCAGCACCAGGAATGGTTCTGGAAGAGCTGCAGCACCAGGAATGGTTCTGGAGGAGCTGCAGCACCAGGAATGGTTCTGGAGGAGCTGCAGCACCAGGAATGGTTCTGGAAGAGCTGCAGCACCAGGAATGGTTCTGTAGGAGCTGCAGCACCAGGAATGGTTTTGGAGGAGCTGCAGCACCAGGAATGGTTCTGAAGGAGCTGCAGCACCAGGAATGGTTCTGGAGGAGCTGCAGCACCAGGAATGGTTCTGGAGGAGCTGCAGCACCAGGAATGGTTCTGGAAGAGCTGCAGCACCAGGAATGGTTCTGGAGGAGCTGCAGCACCAGGAATGGTTCTGGAGGAGCTGCAGCACCAGGAATGGTTCTGGAGGAGCTGCAGCACAAGGAATGGTTCTGGAGGAGCTGCAGCACAAGGAATGGTTCTGGAGGAGCTGCAGCACTAGGAATGGTTCTGGAGGAGCTGCAGCACCAGGAATGGTTCTGGAGCAGCTGCAGCACCAGGAATGGTTCTGGAGGAGCAGCAGCACCAGGAATGGTTCTGGAGGAGCTGCAGCACCCCTGATGAATTGAAATACACTTGCCAAAGTTATAGAATTACTGCTGTCTGTTCAGAAAGAAATAAAATCATTCAGAATAGCCTACTACACCATGAGAAGGCCTAGAATTTAGCCACAGAGAATCAATAGCTTTTTTTTAAATAGCCTCGCTGTGGATGTAGCCCAATAACAAGGCATAGCATACAGTTGGGAACACGTGGCAAATCTGTCAGGGAATAAGCAACATGCAGACAAAAAAAACAGGCCTTTCGCAGTAATTCAAATACAATCGCAGGAAAACACAGGTTGGAAAGCAAATGACTCTAATCTGTCTGCTGTAGGCTACCAAAATCTTTTATCAACTTCCAAATATTGTTTTACACGGTAAAACAAGAGAGAGAGAGAGAGAGAGAGAGGCTTTTGGCACGAACGCATCGGCCATCACCAGAGAGTGAGTTGTGCATCATTGGGTGAGTCAGTGAAACTGGAAAGCATTTTTAGGACTATAATTTCCTCCTCATATTGCAGCCTACAATATGTCTTCACACACCTAGGTGATTGATGAATTCAAGACAAGGTCATTTTTATTGATCTCAGATTCTCAGTTTGTCAGTGTCAAAGTAGCCTGTCATTTCGATCTTTTATGAGGTATTAAAAAAGATTCAGCCAAAGTCTCCAGGCAAGTAAAAGGACCAAATATTTTCCGGAAGCTAGGTTACTAAAAACGTACCCCATGTGTGCAACTTCTGTAAGTCCCTCTACTGCTCTATTCCACTACGCAAATACGATGATAATGCATGCAACGCTTTATTATAGGGGATTTCTTTTCTCTGTGGTACCTCAGAGCTCCCCAGGTCACCGCACCTTTGTGCCGATTTACAAATTAAGCACTTCTTAACAACAATTTAAAATAGGCTACTAAAATCATTCCAATCGAGATTAAAAAGGCAAATGCAGTTTAGCGGTATTATGTATGACATCTGTTTGTAGAATTTTAAGTCCCCTATTGATTGAGGTGAATGAAGCTACAACAAGGTGATAATGGCTGAAGTCAATTTTGCTTGTTTTTGCTGTGCAGTAAATGAGCTTCAATTTGATAACAATTCCTTGGCGCCAGCATCTCTCCCTCGCGCAGCAGTGCTGAGGTTAAAAACATAAGTAAAAAAAATAAAACGGTATTTCCAAAATTCATGATACTATTAGAAAAGGGAAATTCTTTCAAAACCCCATACCTAGTGTGTGTGTGTGTGTGTGTGTGTGTGTGTGTGGCTGACTAGATGACTGGTACCCGGTGGAAAGGAAGGAAGAGGGATTCGTCTCTGTATCATGTAAGATAATAGCAACGATGTCACTAATGCTACAATGTCTATTGTTCAAATATATTTACCATACATCACTGAAAAGACAGATTTACATCCATAATTCTGTTTTATTACAATTTACTTATACAAGTTAATAATGTATCCATTGGTACAAAACACAGAGGTAGATGAGATAACTGAACATAATTCAACTCAGACAAACTTTTTAGCCTGACCTAAGCCTATAGGCCTTCTGCTTGTCTTGATTGACAGCCATATCAAAAGCCAATTAGGATTGATGGGGTGGCGCTTAACGGGCATGGGCAGCGTAAACAGGCTGCTTTGTTCAGACTCACACAGTGTTTGAAACTAAACACAAGGTTGGGACCGTGTATTGAGTCCATTGATATAGAGATAGCTGCTAGCTAACACTGTCTGGAGAAGACGCTGAAGAACTGAACAGCCATGTTGTTCTATCAGACTGAGGCCTTATCAGAGGACAGAAGGTCTATTCACACACATATAGAGAAGAGCTCCGTCATAGACCACAGTCTACTGTACCAGTCTGTAAACAAACTGTATTCCCAGTTGATTGACGCGTGCAGTAACATAACACAAAACTCCCCATCAAAATCTATCAGTTTAAGCTAGAGGTATCAGATATCATGATCCATGGAATGACCATGAGGACAAATATTTAGATTTGTTTTTAATAAAATGGTAATTATTCTGTTACGTTCTGTTAGTGTGAATGCATGTCTTGTGAAAGGAGCAGCCAATCTGACCAACTAAAGTAACCATCTGCTGTAGTTGAGAGGGTAAAAATGTCTACTCTTCTCTCACGCGTATGGATCGAACTGTCGTGCTGCAATATGCAACCAACTCGAGGTGAAACCAAATGGCCCAAACTAACCAACAGCTGTATAGGCCTACTGTATGCCCCAGTCCTCCTCAGCCCTGTGAAATCTCTTCTCTCTCTACCTCTCTGCCAACCTGCCTCTCTGGTTTCCAAAACATAGGAAGGTAAAGGGATTTATCTACACTTCTCTTTCTCCGGACTTCTCTATTCTCTCATCTCCTTCTCCAACTCCTTCATCTGACTGACACACAAACGGCTGGTTAGATCACAAGTCTGTTCTGCACACCCTGTTGAGCATGTCTGCAACATACACTGGATTATTCTCCTGAGGATCCTGTGCCCCCTCTAGCTATCTTCTTCCTCATCCTCCTCCTCCTCCTCCATTGTTTGTTGTATGTTTTGAAGCCTCTCAGTACAGAAGCAGGGTTCTGACTGCTGAGGACCCCAGAGTCCCAGCACCAGACAGTAGTAGAACAGAAAGGACTTTTCTCTTTGCCCGGAGTACAAACACTCTTCCACCACCCCCACCCGTCGAGGGAAAACTCTCTAAACGGCACCAAACGTCTGGGCAGACAGAGAGGAGAGCGGCTCAGAGGGATGTAGGCCTACAGTCCGTTGTTGATATAGTTCGTGTCAGCCACTGATACACAGAGTTCACAGAGAAACCGTCTCGGTGGTGATCAGAGTCAATGTACATACCCTAATGGGCTAAATATATCTATGAAGGGAAAACAAAAATCGGCAGGACCCCAAAATGGACGCCCAGTTTTACAAGGAGAGTTTTCTAGAACTGGAATACACATGTCAGGTGCCTAGATATGGAACATGCCGTTTCTTATCTCATGTGGCTCAGTAAAGCCAAAAGGGATGAAGCAACTTACAGGCCACTGATGTATTGCAGCCTGACCATAAAAAAATACAAAAAATACAAAAATTGCAGTCTGATGCATGTCATATGTGACTATAAACGGCATCTTTAGACTTTGATTCTAGGTCATTCCTATAACTGCATTGTTTTATAGAGAACGGTTCTCTATGCTGTTGAAATGAAGTGAGTAACAATAAACAGCTAAAAAGGTTAACGAGAGAGAGGCTTGTGAGTGTAATGTTTACTGTACATTTTTCTTTATTGTTTATTATCTATTTCATTTGCTTTGGCAATGTAAACATTTTTCCCATGCCAATAAAGCCCCTTAAATTGAATTGAAAATTGAATTGAGAGAGAGAGAAGGGAGGAGGAAGAGGAAAGGGGGATATTCCTTCTCTATAAACCATCCTGTCTGGCTAACCACTATCAGGTACTGGGGAGTAGAGGAGTGGGGAGGAAGGTGGCTGAGAGGAGAGGACAGTCGGGGGCTTTTATAAGCCAAAGCTGTGAAAGATGTGAGTTTATCTGAAATGGAAACGGGAAATGTGTTACAGCTGTGTTGAGAATGTGGCGCAGCTGTCCTGAGACAGAAATGGTTTAAATCCTTCTAACTGGGGTGAGGTAGAAGGAGAAGAAAAATATAAAATATAAAACCGTCACCAAAGTCTCAGGCTGTGAGGTTTGAGTTTGCAAAGCAAGCGAATTAGACGGTCTGCTGTAGTGTATCACTCCGCAGGTGGTAGACCACTGTTAAACATGCTTCACTACGCTGAGGTTCAAAGGTTATTATTATAGGCAGCGTTTATTGCGGAGATGTAACAGAAAATATTTTCTAATAATCGAGGCCCCAATGCCTACTACTGCTAAGTCTATAATGACAGTGTTCCCCATGCAGTTTAATGTTGGTGCGATTTATCCTTTCCACTGTCAACATTTGTCATGTGGCCCTCACTCATAAAGAACCCCCCCCCACAAAATTCAAAGCATGGCAAGAGCTACAATCATCCTCTAAAACCTTGGCTGGGTAGACCTCATGTATCTGTCTTCACTTTTCAACCCCGCCGCTCTCCAGGAGAGAACTGTGGGAGATGGATTGAGAGCCATGGAGCTGAGAGCGACCATATTGCCCAGGCAGGCAAAACCAGAAAAGTAGGAAACTGCTTTCTTACGCTTCCAGGTGGCTCTAGAACCTTCTTTTTTCTCTCCGTTTGGGATGAGTCCAAGAAGTAGAAGAAATAGGTCTGCCTGCTCCCCCCCCACCCCGCCCTCTGAGATCTAATCCGTTCCATGCCTCCTAGTTGTTTACATCATTCATCAATGGTTTACTCTACTGGTTTATTTTACTTCATCTCCACTGATATGAAATAACAGGTGAAAGCTGCATCTGCCATATTCATCTGGCATACTGCCTTCCCCTCACCTGGACAGATGAATGAGAGGAGATGAAGAGAGGGAGCCATGTTAAACTATTGGCATGTGCCCTCAGCTTCACACTATTCTAGTAGCCATGTTATTGACAGCTCAGTGCCAGCTCTAATCATCTCCCTTGTAATGCTCGTTTAAAAAAAACATATCCTCAAATCAAAACTACGCGTTAGCTCACCACAAATTGCCTACTTACTAAACATGTCACTAATAAATAATACATCCCCCCCCCCCCAAAAAAAATACATCTTATTTACATGGTCTTACTACAATATTTGTGGGTTAGTCTTAAAGTATTTAATAAGTGTTTAAATATGTAGGAGAATCAAGATCTTAGCCTTAGAAAGTAGCTACAGTACTAGTTTATGCAATATTCACAGACTCTGCAATGGCTGGGGCGGTTAGGGCTTTGAAAATAAGGAAGACGTGTGGGCAATTTGTTTTGAACTTGTCAGAAAAGAAAAGGGGGAGTATGTCCGCCGCTGGCCCCATCAGGTCATCCCATAAAGATCCATCACTCAGCGTTGTTCTCTGCCAAAACTCTAAGGAAACATATTGTAGATTTTAAGAGCCTTTTTATTCCACCAGACTGTGTACTAAAACTAATTGGATTTGTGTCAATGGAAAGAATAAGTCCCTCCCTCCCTGGGAAGGGCTTTGAACTCAATAGCTCTGACAGGGCAAAGAACGAAGGGCGCATGAGGGAGTATGAAGGAGTGGGACCTTTCGCTGCATGCCAAACGCCAGGGAGGAAAATTAAATCGCTGGTCAACATAAAATATTAAAATAGCACAGTATCGATTTTTTTTTTTATGATGTCAGGCCCGTTCATTATGTTCGGCGAGGCAGTGAATTAAGCTATATTTAGTGGGTGATAATTGAAATCATAGCTGTAGTCATTACCACTGACAAGTTTCTAAATAATACCCAATAAATCCACTCCACATAGCCAGCTGTCTCAAGTTCCCCTGCTGTGGTAAAAAACAAAGTACAGAAACAGAATCCCCCTTTCTCTCTCTCTCTCTCACTCTTCCTCTCCATCCCTCTATCCTTTCTCCCTCTCTTTCGTCCTCCCTCAGTTTATCCTCTCTCTTCCTCCCTCTCTCTCTCTCTCCCCCGCTCTCTCACCCCCTCCCTCTCACTCTTCCTCCCTGTAAGCCAATAAACTGTCAGCCTTCCTCCTCTCCCCCTGCCTCCAGAGTGTTGGCTGTGTGTCAGCAGTAGGGCCTTCTAAAGGCCTGCCACAGAGGGCTGAAGGGCCTGTAAATCTCTCTCTGTGTCAGTGGCACGCCATCTGTCTTGGGATATACAATAAAAAAAATGTGACGCACTCATAAAAGAGAATGGCACCGGTGCCCAGTATATATTTAATTTGAACAAAAGGAACATAAAGATGTTCCACTCCATTCCAGAGTCCAATGCCACCACGAGATGGCCGGAGATAATCGAGCGTTCCGTGGTGGAATGCCTCTAGAAGGCCGATGGCGGTGTTCTGACAGTGATTTAGGGATGAGTCCCCCTCTGCCATCAGTGGGCTTTTGTTGTGTTGTAACAGAGATAGATAGGGATGATAAATCCAGTGTTGGTGAAAGGGTCTGTACAGCTGGGAGATGGCTGGAGAACTATGGCCTTGATACTCATATACTGCTCCATTCATACCACACAGAAAGCCCCTGTTGCCTCACTCTAGCTATCATTCAATTGTGTAGCATACTGTAGATCATCACAACTATATTTGGGAGTATGCCTCACATATCCATAAAAATCACTCGCTAAAGTGATTTAAAAGGGGTCCTAAACAGTCCTTTGGTTATTTAAGTGAACTGTACGTTTGTGAGAGTCTATCAATAACACCCACATGACATCAACCCAGTTATCAAAACATAAACGGTATACTGGTATAACAGAGCAACAGCTATGTAGGTTATGCTGTTGGTCGTACTTTTGGTTGGGTGAAGTCCGTCGATTTGGGGAGACCCCCCCTATTCATTATGATCTTCAAGGCTATGCTGACCCTAGATCAACACACCTAGTTTGAGATGCTTTATGAATTAGGTCCAGTCTCCTAACTGGGTTTCTGTGTGTCTGTCTCTGTGTGTCTGTCTCTGTGTGTCTGTCTCTGTGTGTCTGTCTCTCTGTGTCTGTCTCTCTGTGTCTGTCTCTCTGTGTCTGTCTCTCTGTGTCTGTCTCTCTGTGTCTGTCTCTCTGTCTGTGTGTGTTGACATACAGTGCTGACTCTGAATGTAATGTGGGTGTTACTGATACACTCTCACAAACGTACAGTGTGTTTCATTACATTCAGTCAGCACTAAGTCAACACACACACAGAGAGACAGACAGACAGAGACAGAGAGAGAGACAGACAGAAAGACAGTGACAGAGAAAGAGAGACAGAGACAGAAAGAAAGACAGAGACAGAGACAGAGAGAGAAAGACAGAGACAGAGACAGAGAGAGAAAGACAGAGACAGAGAAAGACAGAGACAGAGAGAAAGACAGAGCGACAGAGAAAGACAGAGATAGAGAGAGAAAGAAAGACAGAAACAGAAAGACAGAGCGACAGAGAAAGACAGAGACAGAGAGAGAAAGAAAGACAGAGACAGAAAGACAGAGACAGAAAGACAGAGCGACAGAGAAAGACAGAGACGGAGAGAGAAAGACAGAGACAGAAAGACAGAGCGACAGAGAAAGACAGAGACGGAGAGAGAAAGACAGAGACAGAAAGACAGAGCGACAGAGAAAGACAGAGACGGAGAGAGACAGAAAGACAGAGCGACAGAGAAAGACAGAGACGGAGAGAGAAAGACAGAGCGACAGAGAAAGACAGAGACGGAGACCTCTAAACCAGGACCATATTTCTGCCTCGCTGCGGTTTGGCAGCAACGTGTGGAAGAAAAATATTTTCTATCTGATACAAGATTGTCATCTTACCAAAACAGAGAGTGCATGACTTGCCCGCGAGAACATTTCAAAACAAATTTGGAAAGACTCTACTAATGTTTTCCTCTTGTTGGCAGAAGTAACTGGGTGACGATTCCCCCGGCCTTTCTTTCTTTGAGCGGGCGTCATGTTCATTGAGGTCCCCGTCTCCAGCGGGATTTCATTTGACTAAGTGCTATGGTTCCATTTCCTTTGACACATGGGCATCAGATGCAGATAGTGAAACCTTTGATGAACCCGGTCTACAAACACACACAGACACACATACACTCAGTTGTCATGTGTTTAGCATTACCAGTTCTCTCCAGGCTATGGTATGTTTCTGTTCTGCTTTTCACACAGCATTGACGAACGTTAGCCAGAGAGCAGAGAAGCTGGCTAACCCTGGACTGAGGTGGGCTGGTGTCGGTCTGGAGAGTATTCAGGAAAGGACGCTTAGCGTTCTATGACAGCAAAGCCAGAAGGCAAAACTGGTTGCGATGACGTCATGACAACAAGATTACAACCAGTTCTAGTAGTAAGCCAGCTTTGTCTGCTGAGAATCAACAGTTCAACTGATAGCAACCATCTCCAGGATAAGGTTAGACTCCTAAAGATTGATTCCTAAAGATTGGAAAACTGCCGCGATCATCCCCCTCTTCAAAGGGGGAGACACTCTACACCCAAACTGTTACAGACCTATATCCATCCTGGCCTGCCCTTCTACGGTCTTCAAAAGCCAAGTTAACAAACAGATGACTGATCATTTCCAATCCCACCGTACCTTCTCCGCTGTGCAATCCGGTTTCCGAGCTGGTCATGGGTGCACCTCAGCCACGCTCAAGGTACTAAACGATATCATAACTGCCATCAATAAAATACATTACTGTGCAGCCGTCTTCCATCGACCTGGCCAAGGCTTTCAACTCTGTCAATCACCGTATTCTTATCGGCAGACTCAACAGCCTTGGTTTCTCAAATGACTGCCTCGCATGGTTCACCAAAAACTTCTCAGATAGAGTTCAGTGTGTCAAATCGGAGGGCCTGTTGTCCGGACCTCTGGCAGTCTATGGGGGTGCCACAGGGTTCAATTCTCGGGCCAACTCTTTTCTCTGTATATAACAACGATGTCGCTCTTGTTACGGGTGATTCCTTGATCCACCTCTACGCAGACGACACCATTCTATATACATCTGGCCCTTCTTTGGACACTGTGTTAACAAATCTCCAGACGAGCTTAAATGCCATACAACTCTCCTTCCCTGTCCTCCAACTGCTCTTAAACACTAGTAAAACTAAATGCATGCTCTTCAACCGACCGCTGCCCGCACCCGCCCGCCCGTCTAGCATCACTACTCTGGACGGTTCTGACTTAGAATATGTGGACAACTACAAATACCTAGGTGACTGGCTAGACTGTAAACTCTCCTTCCAGACTCATATTAAACATCTCCAATCCAAAATGAAATCTAAAATCGGCTTCCTATTTCGCAACAAAGCCTCCTTCACTCACACTGCCAAACATACCCTCGTAAAACTGACTATCCTACCGATCCTCAACTTTGGTGATGTCATTTACAAAATAGCCTCCAACACTCTACCCAGCAAACTGGATGCAGTCTATCACAGTGTCATCTGTTTTGTCACCAAAGCCCCATATACTACCCACCACTGCTACTGTATGCTCTCGTCGGCTGGCCCTCGCTACATATTCGTCGCCAACCCACTGGCTCCAGGTCATCTATAAGTCTTTACTAGGTAAAGCTCCACCTTAGCTCACTGGTCACCATAACAACACCCACCCGTAGCACGCGCTCCAGCAAGTATATCTCACTGGTCATCTCCAAAGCCCACACCTGCTTTGGCCGCCTTTCCTTCAAGTTCTCTGCTACCAATGACTGGAACGAATTGCAAAAATCGCTGAAGTTGGAGACTTATATCTCTCTCACTAAGTTTAAGCATCAGCTATCTGAGCAGCATACCGATCGCTGCAGCTGTACACAGCCCATCTGTAAATAGCCCATCCAATCTACCTACCTCACCCCATATTGTTTTTATTTACTCTTTTTGCTCTTTTGCACAATAGTATTTCTACTTGCACATCATCATCTGCACATCTTTCACTACAGTGTTCATTTGCTAAATTGTAATTACGTCGATACTATGACTTATTTACTGCCTTACTTCCTTACGCCATTTGCACACACTGTATATGGACTTTTCTATTGTGTTATTGACTGTACGTTTGTTTATTCCATGTGTAATTCTGTGTTGTTGTTTGTGTCGCACTGCTTTGCTTTATCTTGGTCAGGTCGCAGTTGTAAATGAGAACTTGTTCTCAACTGGCCTACCCGGTTAAATAAAGGTGAAATAAAAATTGTAGGGACAACAAGAAAGGCCAGACTTAACACTATCAGTCCCTAGAAATTAGTCCCAAAAAAATTGGCTTTTCATTTATCTGACTTTCATTTATCTGCATGTCCAGCCCATATATTTACCTTCACAATTAAGTGTTTAAAAATGTTATTTTTAGGATAACCCGGGCTACAAGTAAAATGCACAACTATTTGTCAAAAAGTTGCATTGATGAGTTTTACTGACAAATGTAAGAAAAAAAAGAGTCAGCCAAAGCAGAAACCTGATTTAAAAAAAAGAATGCATATGAATGCTGTAAGTACATGAATTGTTTGCTCAGTGGGAAATTAATATCCAACTAGTCAGTGACAACTGTATGGAGTTTGTGGCAGCAACTATGTGAGCTTATTACAGTATTAAAGACACTATGTACTTGCATTTCCTATGATATTCTATATAGAAGAACCCCTTACCTTCTAATGACTCTTCAAATCAAATCAACAGTTTCATTGGTCACATACCCATATTTAGCAGATGTTATTGCAGGTGTAGCGAAATGCTTGTGTTCCTAGCTCCAACAGTGCAGTAGTATCTAACACCTACACCACTCGATGTCACAGGAAGGCCAAAAAGATCATCAAGGACAACAACCACCCGAGCCACTGCCTGTTCACCCCGCTATCATCCAGAAGGCGAGGTCAGTACAGGTGCATCAAAGCTGGGACCGAGACACTGAAAAACAGCTTCTATCTCAAGGCCATCAGACTTAAACAGCCATCACTAACATTGAGTGGCTGCTGCCAACATACTGACTTAAATCTCTAGCCACTTTAATAATAAAAAATTGGATGTAATAAATGTATCACTAGTCACTTTAAACAATGCCACTTTATATAATGTTTACATACCCTACATTACTCATCTCATATATATATACTGTACTCCATACCATCTACTGCATCTTGCCTATGCCGTTCGGCCATCGCTCATCCATATATTTATATGTACATATTCTTATTCATTCCTTTACACTTGTGTGTATAAGGTAGTTGTTGTGAAATTGTTCGATTACTTGTTAGATATTACTGCATGGTCAGAACTAGAAGCACAAGCATTTCGCTTCACTCGCATTAACATCTGCTAACCATGTGTATGTGACCAATTAAATGTGATTTGATTTAACAAATCACAATACACAAATCTAAAGTAAAAGAATGGAATTAAGAAATATAAATATTAGATTGAGCAGTGTCGGAGTGGCATTGACTAGAATACAGTAGAATAGAATACAGTATATGAGATGAGTAAAGCCGTATGTAAACATTATTAAAGTGACTAGGCTTCCATTATTAAAGTGACCAGTGATTCCATGTCTATTGGGCAGCAGCCTCTAAGGTGCAGGGTTGAGTAGCCGGGTGGTGGCCGGCTAGTGATAGCAATTTAACAGTCTGATGTCCTTGAGACTGAAAAACAGCTTCTGTCTCTCGGTCCCAGCTTTAATGCACCTGTTCTGACCTCCCCTTCTGGATGATAGAGGGGTGAACAGGCAGTGGCTCGGGTGGATGATGTCCTTGATGATCTTTTTGGCCTTCCTGTGACATCGGGTGCTGTAGGTGTCCTGAAGGGCAGGTAGTTTGCCCCCAGTGATGCGTTCGGCAGACCGTACCACCCTCTGGAGAGCCTTGTGGTTGAGGGCGGTGCAGTTGCCGTACCAAGTGGTGATACAGCCCAACAGGATGCGCTCAATTGTGCAACTAATGGTTTTTGAGTGTCTTCAGGGCCGAGCCACATTTCTTCAGCTTCCTGAGATTGAAGAGGCGCTGTTGCGCCTTCTTCACCACATTGTCTGTGTGGGTGGACCAACTCAGATTGTCAGTGATGTGTACGCGAGGAACTTTCCACCTTCTCCACTGCGGTCCCCTCGACATGGATGGTCTGCTGTTTCCTGAAGTCCACGATCAGCTCGTTTGTTTTGTTGACATTGACGGACAGGTTGTTTTCCAGGCACCACACTCCCAGAGCCCTCACCTCCTTCCTGTAGGCTGTCTCGTCATTGTTGGTAATCAACCCTACTACTGTTTTGTCGTCTGCAAACTGATGATTGAATTGGAGGCATGTGTGGCCACGCAGTCATGGGTGAACAGGGCGTACAGGAGGGGGCTGAGCACACACCCTTGTGGAGCCCCAGTGTTGAGGATCAGCAGGGTGGAGGTGTGGTTTCCTACCTTCACCACCTGGGGGGGGGGGGGGTGTCTGTCAGGAAGTCCAGGACCCAGTTGCACAGGGTGGGATTCAGACCTAGGGCCCTAAGCTTAATGATGAGCTTGGAGGGTACTGTAGTGTTTAAGGCTGCGCTATATAGGTATTCCTCTTGTCCAGATGGGATAAGGCAGTGTGCAGTGCGATGGTGATGAGTCATCTGTGTATCTATTGGGGCGGTAAGCAAATTAAAGTGAGTCTAGAGTGACCGGTAAGTTGGAGGTGATATGATCCTTGACTAGTTTCTCAAAGCACTTCATGATGACAGAAGAGAGTGCTACGGGGCGATAGTCATTTAGTTCAGTTCCCTTTGCTTTCTTGAGTACAGGAACAAAGGTGGCCATCTTGAAGCATGTGGGGACAGCAGACTGGGATAGAGAGAGATTGAATATGTCCGTAAACACTCCAGTCATGTTTGTGAGAGTCTCAGCTTCTCATAGTTTGTTGCTCAAACCATTAGGCTCTACAGACCTTTCTGTAAAAAGACCCGCCCCCGGGCCCCTTCTGGACGCGCCCCGTCTCACAAACACTCCTCTAGCTCAGCCCCCGTTAATCACATAGACCAATGGTACAGCCCATAAGTCTAGCTCAAACACACAATGTTTAAAAGGGGTTAGAGGTCGTGGTGGGACTCATTGGGTTGACAATACGTTGTACAAATAAAGTTACAGATATACTTACATGCTATTTTAATTATCATTTCTTCTTTTAATTGCATGTTAATCTATGAGTAGCTAATTTGAAACACAATTCCTTCATTTTCCTTTCATTGCATGTTGGTTGCGTAAGTATTCATAGAATAACCAAGGTCAACTCAGTTGAAAGTGTTAACAAACCTCTTCCTGCTACTGTTATTTCTTCATATAAGATATCACAGTGTTTCATCAACTACCATGAGATTTCACGTTGTCATTACTGGACAAAGATGCACAAAGACAAACAAGGAAATGCATTCAAATTGGCGAGATGAGGAAAACAGCTACCAATTCATTACATCCATTCAGTATCAATTCCATCTAGTCCTATTTTTCTCTCCATTTTCTCTCCTTCCATCTCTGCACCTTCCCCTGAGTAGTCCATCACTGTGGAAATTGTTCCAATGAAAATTAAAAAAGGGGTGTTTTCAATATAACAGAATTGCTGTGAAATTGCATATAGCTCCTGATATAAATATAATACTTCCTGGTCGGCCGGCAGTGTCGCTCTCATCTCTGTTTTAAATCTGTTTGGAGGAAGACTCTATTTGCCCTAATTAATGAGATACACACCCGGTTATCCAAAATATTACTCCTAAATGGGACTGATAGAACAGATATGAAATATATACCATCCAGCGGCAAGGCACACACAGTTGCATGTACACACACACACTCCCAGTTAAATGATTTGAAGACTTTAGACGGTTTTTCATATCCCCCCCCCCCAACTGACACTTTATCTGCATACTGGCATCTCTGCAGATTGAACACTCAGCCAAGACAATGACAGCCTCGCTCTCCCCATTGTCACTTCTCATTTCAGCCCCAGTCTGATGCCCCTTACTGGGCTTACGCCAATAATATTCTCCCCTCTCTGGTTCCGTATCAAACACAGCTTCTACCTAGCTCTGATGGAAAAGGACAACTTCATGTCTGTGACACTCATTTGTCAATTAGCAGGCCCCTCTCCCTGTTGACATACGGGGACTTGAAAGACAGAACGCCGCCTGTGACGAATTAAGAGAGACAGATGAGTGAGACGCGTGGCGGAGTAATACCATAATGTGCTTTAGATATGAATATAAAACGACATGGATGACAGGCCATACAAGGTTTTATTTCATTTCTTAGTTGAAACCAGGGGTCCCCTCCCTACTTTGTCTTCTTTGTTCTGTTTTCATCCGACTACTTACATCTCATTTTGACAGGCCGGGCGACATTTAGAGCACTTTGGTGCAAGTTAGCGTACTTGATTTGCCATTAAAATGCAAAACGGCTGCCATGGCTGACGCACTGTAGCCTTAGTCTACACACATAGGTGGAGGAGGGTTCATCTGCAATGCAAAAGCGTCATGTGGGCTCATCTCTCTCTACAGCTTTGAGTAGGTGGGGGGGGGGCGCTAATCCTCAGAGTCCAGCTGCTACAGATGATTCTCATAAGTATATTTCTATGGGAACAGCATCATTGGATCATTGCTAAATCGTTGCCGCCACTCCAAAACATACTATTTAATTGTATATATACAGTTGAAGTCGGAAGTTTACATACACCTTAGCCAAATACATTAAACTCAGTTTTTCACAATTCCTGATATTAATAATAAAAATTCATTGTCTTAGGTGAGTTAGGATCACCACTTTATTTTAAGAATGTGAAATGTCAGAATAATAGTAGAGAAAATGATTCATTTCAGCTTTTATTTCTTTCATCACATTCACAGTGGGTCAGAAGTTTACATGCTACCAAATACTAATTGATTGTGTTGCCTTTAAACTGTTTAACTTGGGTCAAATGTTTCGGGTAGCCTCCCACAAGCTTCCCACAATAAGTTGGGTGAATTTTGCCCCATTCCTCCTGACAGAGCTGGTGTAACTGAGTCAGGTTTGTAGGCCTTCTTGCTCGGACACACTTTTTCAGTTCTGCCCACAAATTTTCTATAGGATTGAGGTCAAGGCTTTGTCATGGCCACTCTAATACCTTGACTTTGTTGTCCTTAAGCCATTTTGACACAACTTTGGAAGTATGCTTGGGGTCATTGTCCATTTGGAAGACACATTAGCAACCAAGCATTAACTTCCTGACTGATGTCTTGAGATGTCGCTTCAATATATCCACATAATTTTCCTCCCCATGATGCCATCTATTTTGTGAAGTGCACCAGTCCCTCCTGGAGCAAAGCACCCCCACAACATGATGCTACCACCCCCGTCCTCCAGCATCTTCACAAGGTTCTTTGCTTTTGTTCTGCGATTGATTAGCACTTTTCGCACCAAAGTACATTCATCTCTAGGAGACAGAACGCGTCTCCTTCCTGAGCGGTATAGCGGCTGCGTGGTCCCATGGTGTTTATACTTGCGTACTATTGTTTGTACAGATGAACGTGGTACCTTCAGGCGTTTGGAAATTACTCCCAAGGATGAACCAGACTTGTGGAGGTCTACAATTTTTTGTCTGAGGTCTTGGCTGATTTCTTTTGATTTTCCCATGATGTCAAGCAAAGAGGCACTGAGTTTGAAGGTAGGTCTTGAAATATATCCACAGGTACACCTCCAATTGACTCAAATGATGTCAATTAGCCTATCAGAAGCTTCCAAAGACATGAAATCTTTTCTGGAATTGTCCAAGCTGTTTAAAGGCACAGTCAACTTAGTGTATGTAATCTTCTGACCCACTGGAATTGTGATACAGTGAGTTATAAGTTAAATAATCTGTCTGTAAACAATTATTGGAAAAATGACTTGTGTCATGCACAAAGTAGATGTCCTAACTGACTTGCCAAAACTATAGTTTTAACAAGACATTTGTGGAGTGGTTGAAAAACAAGTTTTAATGACTTCAACTGTATGTAAACTTCCGACTTCAACTGTATGCATGTGTGCATGCATGTATGTATGCATGCATGCATGTATGTATACATACACACACACACATTCCTGCCGAGACGCGCTTGGTTAAGAGCAGGGTTTCCCCAAATTCAGTCCTCGGGACCCCAAGGTTGCACGTTTTGTTTTTTGCCCTAACACTACACAGCTGATTCAAATAATCAACTAATCATCAAGCTTTGATTATGTGCAACCTTGGGGTCCCGAGGATTGAGTTTGGGGAAACCCTGGTTTAGAGAACAGCGGTTATGTGAGTAACCTCCGATATCCGCTAAATGCGGTTGTGACAAACAGAGTGGTTTCTGTTTTCTTCCTACAAATATGGCTCTAACTTTTGAACGGTTGGAGTTATAAACTATTATGACCCAATGACTCACTTTGAGCTATAAGCTATTATGACTGCAATCCTCACAAGATGCGCAGGACTCGTTAGAATAGATTGGACAAGAACAGGCACTAAATCAGACTGGGGGAAAATAACATCATCATTGAAAGCAATGACGGAGTTCTTTTCTGCACAGAAGATTATACATGGCATGATCTTCTAAACTTCCCAATACCTTTCTGATGTATTTCAGTCACTTCAAACCATACTGTCAGACTGATTTGTAATAGACTCTCATAGCTCCAAATAAAAAAGTTAACATTGGTTGCTGATTACATCACCTTTTTTTTTTACATGGTGGGGTCGTGAAAAAGACTGGGAACCCCTGGGCTACAGGTTATAATGCCTTTAAAGGGAAGATTATATTTCAGATGGTTTCAACATAATTACATTTTGAATTCATTCTGCTTGTCCTGGTTAAAACAACACAGAGTCATATCGTTGTGATAAGGCATTTCAATTCTGGGTCTACTTGCTAGACTAATTTAGATGACTTTGACCATTGAGACCCCACAGCACTCAATAGGCCTATATCGTCAACTTCTGCACATATTAAGGGAACCACTTGCGGCAGAGTACTTGCATCATAAATAAAACAAGACAAGCTGCATTTAGTGAGATTGATCTGTTCAGTACAGAGAGAAGATGACTATGAACACCACAACATGCATCATACATCTGGACACTCTGACGCAGCAGTGTGGCTGATGAAACACTCGCCAAAGTTACCCGTCTCTATCCCAATTATAACCCAGATAAAGATTAAAACGTCATCAGAAGATAGGGATACACCACTGTGTGTGTGTGTGTGTGTGTGTGTGTGTGTGTGTGTGTGTGTGTGTGTGTGTGTGTGTGTGTGTGTACACACACATCTTTGGCATCCAACTTGATCTGAGTACCACTACAGTATAGGCCTACTCCATGTGATGAGACTCAACAGGATACACAGGCCCCTATACCTCTCACTTGCAATCAGAAACAACACCACAGCCGAGTATTAACGTATACAAAAATATTTTAGACGCGATGTGAAAATTGAAGTCGAGCGTGGTGTTGACAAGTAGGACACCTGTCAAATGTCTCCTTACTAACACAACCGTGACTTGTTAGTCTCAATGACATTGTTTATCTGAAGAGGGAGGTGACTCTCGTCTGTTGCACTAAAACGATCACATAACATTAGGATTTATTGTCCTCACGCCTCATAGCCACAGTAGCTCCTCACACCTCAAGTGTCAAATGTGATATTAAAACAGGTAACGGATTCAAGCACCTACGACAGACGCTGGCTCAAACGGTAACCATCAGATAGAAGAGTGGTGTCCACACATTGTATTCTCTATCATCATAGTGTCTCTCTCACACACACACACACACACACACACACACACACACACAGTGTTTTTCTCATCACCGCACAGTGTCACACACACTGCACCCATTTGACCCGAAACTAAATGGACAACACAATATCCACCCCTGTCCTCCAACAACCACATCTGGCTCTGTGTCTCTAAGTCTCATTCCTTCAACACATCGATGAGGCAGCCTGACAGGTTGGTGTGGGGAGAGGAGGTGTAGGTGTGACAGGCTGCTACACCAACTTTATTTCCTGGCATTAACTGCCCAGCCACTCACTCACTCACACACACACACACACACACACACACACACACACACACACACACACACACACACACACACACACACACACAAACCCACACTACTCAGTGACAGGTGCTGCCTCATTTTCATTGGCACTCATTGTCAAGTTACTGGATGAGTGCTGTCAATTGGGCTGATGGAAATAAGCATATTAGCAGCAATCCTTTCTGGCATGGTCTTCCACAAGAATGGCATGGAGTAGTGCATCACCCTCAAGGCAGTCCAGTCCACTGACTGTCTGACAAAGTGTCAGTCGTCAAGGCAGTTAGCACTTGGGTTACTTTCGGTGTCACTGAAATGGGGTCACAAATGTCAACACACAGAGCGGTACCATGAAATGGCTCTTGATAGGTGCGAGGAGACATCAAGCGCTTGTTTTGAAGTGATTCATAACAAGTAAAGGCGGTGGCACAGAAAGTTAATCTCATCAGGGACAGACCGCGTGTTTTAAAACACAGCTTTACGTCATTGCCCTCTTTATCCACGCTCATTTCATCACACAACGCGGGGACATCCAGTCCCTCTATTATATTAGGCCGTGTGACTGGGTTCCTTTGTCCTCAAGGGAAGTTCCTATGGGGATAACTAAAACCCAGAGTGGGAGAGAGAGAGAGGGGAGAGAGAGAAAGAGAGAAAGAGAGAGAGAGAGAGAGAGAGAGAGAGGCTATGCCAAGACTCAGCGCTCTACTTCTTGGTTCTTTTATCACCATCACATGTCTGCTCGCTAATTGAATTTCACAGTTCCACTCAACCGTGGCCTCAGAGAGGAATCATGTGATCTTCACAGCCTCCAATCATCACAGAAAAAGCTTTTATTAAAGGGTGGTCCATTTACGCTACGCAATTTATCACTAGGCCAGGGACAAGAGTTTTTCATGACAACATGACCTGACCAGGAAAAACTCCTGAACTTACAGGAACCAGAGTTTTTGTTGGTCAGCTTATGTGGTCAAAAATGAAATACTGGCCCTAAGAGATGGTGGGAGCTGGAAAAGTTTGATGACATGAATACAAGCCTCACCAGTAATACAAATTTAGAGGGAATTTAAATGGTTTGTAGCCTAATCCAACAACTAATCCACAACAATCAATCATCCAATACCATCAGTCCCAAATGGCTTGGGTAATACTTGATTGCTTCTCCCCTTCTCTTCTGTCCAGACAATCCTTTGAAGTCCAGTAATGATATCTGACATTAAGATTACTCCTTAACCAAATTAAATATTAATAATGAATTAGTAAAATGTCAGAGATATAAATATTTGATTCTGAACATCAAGTTGTTAATGTGATGCGATCAAGTACAAGGAACATAAATGCAGACCTTGATATCTTCTAAAACCAACACATTTAGGCAGTTAGGAAAGCCAAGGCTAGTTTTTTCAAGCAGAAATTTTCATCCTGTAGCACAAACTCCAAAAAGTTCTGGGACACTGTAAAGTCCATGGAGAATAAGAGCACCTCCTCCCAGCTGCCCACTGCATTTAGGCTAGGAAACACTGTCACCACCTATAAATACACTATAATTGAGAATTTCAATAAGCATTTTTCTATGGCTGGCCATGCTTTCCACCTGGCTACCCCTACTCCGATCAACAGCCCTCCACCCCCCACAGCAACTCACCCAAGCCTCCCCATTTCTCCTTCACCCAAATCCAGATAGCTGATGTTCTGAAAGAGCGGCAAAATCTGGACCTCTACAAATCAGCCGGGCTAAACAATCTGGACCCTCTCTTTCTAAAATTATCTGTCGAAATTGTTGCAACCCCTGTTACTAGCCTGTTCAACCTCTCTTTCGTATCGTCTGAGATTCCCAAAGATTGGAAAGCTGCTGCGGTCATCACCATCTTCAAAAGGGGAGACACTCTAGACCCAAACTGCTATAGACCTATATCTATCCTACCCTGCCCTTCTAAGGTCTTCGAAAGCCAAATTAACAAACAGATTACCGACCATTTCGAATCCCACCGTACCTTCTCCGCTATGCAATCTGGTTTCAGAGCTGGTCATGAGTGCACCTCAGCCATGCTCAAGGTCCTAAACGATATCGTAACCGCCACCGATAAGAGACATTACTGTGCAGCCATATTCATCGACCCTGCTAAGGCTTTCTAATCTGTCTATCACCACATTCTTATCGGCAGACTCAACAGCCTTGGTTTCTCAAATCATTGCCTCGCCTGGTTCACCAACTACTTCTCAGATAGAGTTCAGTGTGTCAAATCGGAGGGCCTCTTGTCCAGACCTCTGGCAGTCTCTATGGGGGTGCCACAGTGTTCAATTCTCGGGCCAACTCTCTTCTCTGTATAAATCAATGATGTCGCTTTTGCTGCTCTACGCAGACGACACCATTCTGTATACCTCTGGCCCTTCTTTGGACACTGTGTTAACAAATCTCCAGACGAGCTTCAATGCCATACAACTCTCCTTCCCTGGCCTCCAACTGCTCATAAATACAAGTAAAACTAAATGCATGCTCTTCAACCGATCGCTGCCCACACCAGCCTGCCCGTCTAGCATCACTACTCAAGACGGTTCTGACTTAGAATATGTGGACAACTACAAATACCTAGGTGTCTGGTTAGACTGTAAGCTCTCCTTCCAGACTCACATTAAGCATCTCCAATCCAAAATTAAATCTAGAATCGGCTTCCTATTCCATAACAAAGCATCCTTCACTCATGCTGCCAAACTTACCCTCGTAAAACTGACCATCCTACCAATCCTCGACTTTGGCGATGTCATTTACAAAATAGCCTCCAACACCCTACTCAAAAAATTGGATGCAGTCTATCACAGTGCCATCTGTTTAGTCACCAAAGCCCCATATACTACCCACCACTGCGACCTGTATGCTCTCGTTGGCTGGCCCTTGCTTCATAATCGCCGCCAAACCCACTGGCTCCAGGTCATCTACAAGTCTCTGCTAGGTAAAGCCTCGCCTTATCTCAGCTCACTGGTCACCATAGCAGCACCCACCCGTAGCACGCGCTCCAGCAGCTATATCTCACTGGTCACCCCCAAAGCTAATTCTTCCTTTGGCCGCCTTTCCTTCCAGTTCTCTGCTGCCAATGACTGGAACGAACTAAAAAAATAAAATCGCTGAAGCTGGAGACTCATATCTCCCTCACTAGCTTTAAGCACCAGCTGTCAGAGCAGCTCACAGATCATTGCACCTGTACACAGCCCATCTGTAAATAGCCCATCTAACTACCCCATCCCCATACTGTATTTATTTATTTATCTATCTTGCTCCTTTGCACCCCAGTATCTCTACTTGCACATTCATCTTCTGCACATCTACCATTCCAGTGTTTAATTGCTGTATTGTAATTACTTTGCCACCATGGCCTATTTATTGCCTTACCTCCCTTATCCTACCTCATTTGCACACACTGTATATAGACTTTTTCTACTGTATCATTGACTGTATGTTTGTTTATCCCATGTGTAACTCTGTGTTGTTGTATGTGTCGAACTGTTTTGCTTTATCTTGTCCAGGTCGCAGTTGTAAATGAGAACTTGTTCTCAACTAGCCTACCTGGTTAAATAAAGGTGAAATAAATAAAAATAAAAATATTAGGCCTGTTCCAGTCAACTTCCAACAGATACTGTAACACGCTTCCATGTCCAGTGTGGAATATAGATATTAACTGTATATTAGAGCTATGCACAATCTGTGTAGCTCTAGCCCCCGTAGCACCCATCTGGTGTATGAGAAATAAGTAGGGAAACAATAGCCTGTAATGATTAGGCTTCGCTGCACCGTTGCTCACAAGCGCCCTAGAGAAAATGGTTTCTGCCTAGAAAACTCCACATATATATATATATATATATATATATATAGAGAGAGAGAGCGAGAGAGAGCGAGAGAGAGCGAGAGAGAGAGAGAGAGAGAGAGAGAGAGAGAGAGCGAGAGAGAGAGAGCGAGAGAGAGAGAGAGAGAGAGATCTTTATTGTAAAGTGTTTAAACACTGTTTCCCATGCTTGCTCAACGAACCATAAACAATTAATGAACATGCACCTGTGGAACGGTCGTTAAGACACTAACAGCTTACAGACGGTAGGCAATTAAGGTCACAGTTATGAAAACTTAGGACACTAAAGAGGTACTTCTACTGACTGAAAAACACCAAAAGAAAGATGCCCAGGGTCCCTGCTCATCTGCGTGAACGTGCCTTAGGCATGCTGCAAGGAGGCATGAGGACTGCAGATATGGCCAGGGCAATAAATTGCAATGTCCGTATTGTAAGATGAGTAAGACAGCGCTACAGGGAGACAGGACGGACAGCTGATCGTCCTCGGGACAGGTACAGGATCGAACAACAACTGCCTGAGTTAAACCGCAATAGGCTGAGAGAGGCTGGACTGAGGGCTTGTAGGCCTGTTGTAAGGCAGGTCCTCACCAGACATCACCGGCAACAACGTCACCTATGGGCACAAACCCACCGTCACTGGAACAGACAGGACTGGCAAAAAGTGCTCTTCACTGACGAGTTGCGGTTTTGTCTCACCAGGGGTGGTGGTCAAAGGAATAAGCGTTACACAGAGGCCTGTACTCTGGAGCGGGATCGATTTGGAGGTGGAGGGTCCGTCATGGTCTGGGCGGTGTGTCACAACATCATCGGACTGAGCTTGTTGTCATTGCAGGCAATCTCAACGCTGTGCGTTACAGGGAAGACATCCTCCTCCCTCATGTGGTACCCTTCCTGCAGGCTCATGCTGACATGACCCTCCAGCATGACAATGCCACCAGCCATACTGCTTATTCTGTGTGTGATTTCCTGCAAGACAGGAATGTCAGTGTTCTGCCATGGCCAGCGAAGAGCCCAGATCTCAATCCCATTGAGCACGTCTGGGACCTATTGGATCGAAGGGTGAGGGCTAGGTCCATTCCACACAGAAATGTCTGGGAACTTGCAGGTGCCTTGGTGGAAGAGTGGGGTAACATCTCACGGCAAGAACTGGCAAATCTGGTGCAGTCCATGAGGAGGAGATGCACTGCAGTACTTAATTCAGCTGGTGGCCACACCAGATACTGACTGTTACTTTTGATTTTGACCCCCCCTTTGTTCAGGGACACATTATTCCATTTCTGTTAGTCATATGTCTGTGGAACTTGTTCTGTTTATGTCTCAGTTGTTAAATCTTGGTATGTTCATACAAATATTTACACATGTTAAGTTTGCTGAAAATAAATGCAGTTGACAGTGAGAGGACGTTTCTTTTTTTGTTGAGTGTATTTGCTAAGAGCTGGCAGAAAGCTGGTAGGTCTGCTGTTAGAACCAGTAAAGGCCGCTTTACCACTCCTGGCTAGCGGAATGACTTTGGCTTCCCTCCAGGCCTGAGGACAAACACCTTCCTCTAGACTCAGATTAAAGTTATGACAGATAGGAGTGGCCATAGAGTCAGCTACCATCCTCAGTACCTTTCCATCTAAGTTGTCAGTGCCAGGAGGTTTGTCATTGAGCGATAACAATAATGTTTCACCTCTTCCACACTAACTTTACAAAATGCAAACTTACAATGATTTTCTTTCATGATTTGTTTTTTTATGCATGAATACGATGTCTCACTGTTCGATGTTGGGATTTCCTGCCTACGTTTGCCCACTTTGTCAATGAAGAAATCATTAAAATAATTGGCAACATCAAATGATTTTGTAATGCCATCTGATTCGATGAAAGATGGAGTTTAATTTGTCTTTCTGCCCATAATTTATCTTTAAGTACTACAGAGTTTTTTTCCCATCATTCTTTATATCATTGATGTTGGCTTCATAATACCGTTTCTTCTTCTTTTTGTTGAGTTTAGTCAAATATTTTCTCAATTTGCAGTAAGTAAGCCAGTCAGACATGCAGTGACTTATTAGCCCTCCTTTTGTCCCATCTCTTTCAACCATACAGTTGTTCAATTCCTCATCAATCCATGGAACCTTAACAGTTAAGTCAATTTCTTAACAGGTGCGTGTTTATCAATTATGGGAAGAAACAATTTCATAAATTCATCAAGTGCAGCATCTGGATGATCCTTATTAATCACATCAGACCAACAAATATTTGTAACATCATCCACATAAGAGTCACAGCAAAATCTTTTCTATGATCTCTTTTACAATATTTTAGGCCCAGCTTTTGGAACGTTAGCTTTCCTGGATATAGCCACTATATTGTGATCCCTGCATCCAATGGGTACAGATACAGCTTTAGAAGACAGTTCTACAGTATTAGTAAAAATGTGATCAATACATGTGGAATATCTTGTTCCTGTAGTGTTTGTAAAAACTATGGGGGTTGATTTATACCTGAACCAGATTACAGGCACTAGTTCAAGTGAATGGTGGACAGCTTTTTATTTATTTTACCTTTATTTAACTAGGCAAGTCAGTTAAGAACGAATTATTATTTTCAATGACGGCCTGTTCAGGGGCAGAACAACAGATTTGTACCTTGTCAGCTTGGGTATTTGAACTTGCAAACTTTCGGTTACTAGTCCAACACTCTAACCACTACCGTACCCTGCCACCCAGCTTGATGAAACTCAGTCAATATTTAGGTCCCCAACGAAAGTAGACCTCTCTGTTTACATCACATACACTATCAAGCATTTCATACACATTATTTAGATACTGACTGTTAGCACTTGGTGGCCTATGGCAACAGCCCAAAATAATAGTATTTAGATGAGGCAGGTGAACCTGCAACCAAAGCACTACAATAACACTTGACATGAGATCTTCTCTAAGCATTACAGGGATATGGCTCTGAATATCTATATATATATATATATATATATATATCAACACCTCCCCAAAAGCATTTCTGTCTTTTTTATAGATGTTATACCTTTTTATTGCTACTGCTGTATCATTAAAGGAATTATCCATGCGAGTCTCAGAAATGGCTAATATATGAATGTTATCTGATGTTATCAAGTTATTGATTTCATGAACCTTATTTAATAGGAATTTGTTCTTAACCTAGTTAAATAAAAAATAAACATTTCTAGGCCTACATATATTAATATGGGCTATTTCAGCCCTTTCCTGGGTAGCTTCTCAGAGATAGACTTAACTTGGAAAAGAACAAACAAAGCAAGTGAAAAGAAAACATTCAGCAGTCCATTAATCAGTTGGTGTGTGTAAGTGTGCGTGTGCTGTGAGGTCGAAGCTTCGAACCCATAGGCTTGGGTTTGCATAAAAAGGTTGGATGGAGACCTGGTTTCTAACATGAACTATTTGCAAGACTGACATCCCAGCTCATAAAGTTTTGCAAATAACAAAAAAATGCTACTCACAGTTGCACACACAAAACAAATATTCGACAGCAAAGATCTTGATCCAGAAGGGGATTCTCTGCTGTTACCAAGAGAAGCTTGATTTAGCAAGAAGCTAACTACTTAGCTAGATAACTAGCTACTAAATTAGCAAACCAAATGCACAACTGCATTTAGCACATTTTATACAGTTTACTTAATAATTATACAACATCTAGCTGGAAAAGATTTAGTTGTGAATTCCATACTGTAACTAGATCACCTGGTGCCTGCTGCACAACAGTGAGTGACTCACAAGGCGCCGGTCTCTTGTCATTGGGTGCTTGTAAACAAACACCATGTGACTGGTGCATACTGGTAAGCTTCATAATGAAAAAGAATGTAGCAGGTGAAATGAAGTACACGATATGCTTCATCTCCTAATGTATTGCACAAGTTGACTGCAGGTATTTATTTAAAAAGAAGCTAAAAATATTCACATTTCTTTAAGAAAATTCAAAGAAATAGGTATTGAAGGTACTGAAAAACTATCCCAAGGCTACTTCCAAATACCCCAGTATACCGCCCAAGCCTACTAAGATATTATTAAAGATTAAGCTGATCGGAAAATAATGTCATCAGCTTTTGAATGACAACATATTTACTAAAACATTTAGCCTACTAATTGTTAATTGTGTAATAACAACTCAACACCCAACATAGAAACACCCTATGACAAACCAGTCTAACACTATTACATACATTGAAGAAGTATGCAGTTTACAAATTCTAACACATTGCCTTTGTTTCACATTCAAGGGGGGCAATCATGTCTGAAACATTCAGAGTTTGACACCCTCAGCGAATGAAAAGGCAGGCAAATCAAACTCCAGTCAAGGCAACGCTCGTTTTCCAATCGCTGCGGTTCATTAGGAATATTAATGCTCCGATAAGCACACATTTATTCATGAAACACTGGGCAGGGGCACGGGACTTAGCAATTATTCATGTGACAGGACTCGGGCACAAAGTGAATCAATTAAACAAGAAGAATCCACATTTCCAGCACAGATAACTGCCTTAAGACGACGACAATTTTCGACGACGTGACAAAAAGAGCCTCCATTCAGAGTCTTTCAAGGCCCTGACAGGTCAAGAAAGGGTTTTTGAAACAAAAGCACCTTCTAACCATCCTCTCTCCTCTTTTAGTTGTCAGATCAATTTTGCCAGTCCTGCTGCTGAGATGACTGAGACAGCACCCCCCCCCCCCCCCCCCCTCCCCCCAGTCCATCCCTCTGAACCAGCTGCCACAAGGTGATTCTTCAGGTCCTGTCAGAAGGGTCTTTTATTTTATTTGGCCCCTGCATTAACATGTCACATTTATTGATCAGTCCTTTTATCCGGCCACAGCTTGGTACCAGCCAACCCATCTCTCTGCTGCTCTGAGTGTCTCACAAATGGCACCCTATTCCCTATATAGTGCTCCTATTTAGTAAATAGGGTGCCATTTGGTAGGCAGCTTGATGCTCTCACATGGTCTTTGATGTCCCTATGACATGCCAAACCACATAATGCACATGATGTGAACATATTAAATTGCACTTAATGCAGATATGGCAAAGATGTTGCTCCTCTCACATCTATGACAGGTAGCTAACTCTACCAGCTCTCACAGTCTCATGTCAGAATTAGATCAATCCATGTTTCTCAAATTTCTAATTTTGTGGGAGGAGGAACTTAACATTTAAATAACTGATAACATGGATTACAATGTTACGACTCAATTAAGCTCTACCAACTCAAGGTCTTTGTAAGAATTCTGTTGGAAGAATGTTATACGTGTCTTCATAACACCTAAACTGAAATCAAAACACACTGGCTCCCAACACCCATTTTGGAGAGAATGCGGGCTATCAACGGCAGATCACTCACATATTTTTTGGTCCCGCCCTGCTATTGAATCTTACTGGGGAGAAATAAGATCTAACATTGGAAAAATAATGGGTTTTGACATGGAACAAAACAATCCTTTTTTGTATTTGGGTGAAATACCTGATAACTTACACAATAGAGACAAGTACCTGCTGGAGGACCTACTGACAGCCAGTAAAAAGGCTATCACTAGGAAATGGCTACAAAACGACCCCCCCCCCCCCCCCCCCGTGACACAATGTGTAGACATTACATATAGTATATTAAATAAATACACTATATGGAGCGTATGACCTTTGCTTTAAGAACACAAGGCCAAAAATACTGGGGAAAATGGGTTTCCTACCTAAAAATTGTCCAATTCAAAAGATTGTTACTGTAACTAATCTGACATACATGAAAAGAAAGTATATCAAAAAAATAAAAGTTGAAGTTGTTCCAAATGTGTTCAAAGTTAACTTTAACCATTAACTCCAAATGTTTAAGGTTAAGTTCAGGCTGATGCTTATCCCCATCCGCAATACCCGTCCACAACGCCCTAGCAAAACCGAAACCTACTTTAAGGACGTCGAATACAGACTTGTATGAGTTGAATGTGCTAGTTTCCGATTTAATGACGATGCCAGCCAGGCACAATGCAAATTCAAAAAGGAAAATTTGAAAATCATAATGCCTGGCACTAAAACTGAACCTTTTAGAAAGAACGGAGTGAGTCATGTCTAAAGAGGGTCTCCATGGTCTCCAATGGGCACATTGGGATCTTTCCATCTTAATCCATATAGGATATAAGATATATTGATATATGGTGGCAACATGACTTTAAATAGTACAGGACATACACGGAACAAAAATATAAATACAACATGTAAAGTGTTGGTCCCATGTTTCATGAGCTGAAATAAAAGATCCCAGACATTTTCCATACGCACAAAAAACATATTTCTCTAAAATGGTGTGCACAAATTTGTTCACATCCCTGTTAGTGAGCATTTCTCTTTTGCCAAGATAATCCCACACCTGACAGGTGTGGCATATCAAGAAGTTGATTAAACAGCATAATCATTACACAGTTGCACCTTGTGCTGGGGACAATAAAAGGACACTTTAAATGAGCAGTTGGTCAAACAACACAATGCCACAGATGTCTCAAGGTTTGAGGAAGCATGCAATTGGGGGGGTGCTGTAATAAAGCCCCTTTGTGGGGAAAAAAACGTATTCTGATTGGCTCGGCCTGGCTCCCCAGTGGGTGGATCTGGCTCCCAAGTGGGTAGGTCTATACCATCCCAGGCTCACCCATGGCTGAGCCTCTGTCCAGTCATGTGAAATTGTTGCATGCGTGTATATTGTTGTTCAGTATATATGCATATAATAATTTATAAAGACTTATTAATGAAGGAAATGATTACATAGTGGTATCTTCCTTAAAAATGCACTACACAGAAATTGCTTGGGAACAGATCTACCCCTTCTTAGACTTGCTTTCAACAGGAATGAAAACTCTATAAATCACATTTCTATGTGAATTTGGTCGGGTCGCCCAAAACGTTATATATTGTAGCTTTAATAAGAGATGTGACCTACCACAAAGCATCAGCCTCAAGGCAACACTGTGTCCATGATAGTATTCACGGCTCATCTCAGCTCATCTCCTACCTTAGCTGATTGAAGCTGAGATCTAGCCGTCTTGTCAAGAGTCCATATCTTTCTCCAAGGAACTCTGGGATGTCCTCACAGTCATGTCCAATATAGGAAACCTGTAGAGCAACCACAGAGAGATGCACCGTATTTAAATGAATACACAGCATGTAAATGAATAGATTACAGCAGGGAGAGACTGGAACCAGAAATCGCCAGGGCATTTCTAACACACAATCCCATTTTTTTCCTTGACAACACAGGCCCATTTTTTCCCCCTTGAAGACCCCATTATTAGTCAAATAATGATTATTGTGTGCAAAACACAACAACATTTTCTAAAGGCACATTGGGCTAAAGATGGACAAGCCCATCTGGCATCTGCACAAATTGCCCTGTGGCCAGTCCGTTTCTGGGTTAAAGTGAGTAAGAGTAGCCTAAATAGCCTATGGTGGAGTGCATGTGTGTATAAGCTTATGGAGCACAGTAGGTGGTGTATATAGTGAGTGGTTTACCTTGTTTGTGACCTGAGGTAGGGTTGGGTAGGGTTATCCAGACTTTCATACCGTCATACAGCTTCTGTACCATACCGGGGTATACAGTATTACTGAATATGCACACACGGGGCACTATTTGACGCACAAAACAATTTAGGCAACATGGATCTTAATTCAGGAGGGGATTGCATGTCTCCGCTGTAACCAAGAAGCTTAGCTAGCAAATTAGCAAACCAAATGCATAGCTGGAGCCCTGAGCTGGATTTATTTGACACATCTTAGATTTTTTATAGTTATACATAACTTATAGTTAGTTATAAGCAGTGGTGTAGAAAACAGCCCCGCAGCCCCTGCAAGGCGGGGGTCCCCCCACCACAAAAAAATTAAAAAGAATAATCATACTGTCTGTATTTTAAATAACCTGGTATATGGTATATCGCCCAAGCCTAACCTGAGGACTTGTAAAACATATAACACAAAAAACCACACGTTCTCTATCAGACACGCATCCAATAATATTAGACAGTGAATGTCTTTTCATTCATTTGATTGCTAGGTCAATGTGAGAGACCTTCCAGGTATGATACTTGGTAAGTTACATTGTCACTTTCATTTAAACATGCTCTGTAACGTTTCAGGTACAGTTGCAGGATAATGACTCTGTACACACCTGCCATGTGTACACAACTATGTTCAGCTTCAACACATTGATAAAAACTCTGAGTAGGTTATAAAACCATGTCTGTGCAGCTGCTGTGACACAATTTCATACTTTTTAAAATGAGTTGCATCATACCACAGTTGCGCAGGAGTTCTCTTTATTTGTGTCACATGACAGTAGCATAGCAAATTGTAGCCCTTCTCATGACTCCACGTCCATTTTGATTCGCTGAGGGGGAGCTACGATGCTGAACCGAAGCTCATTCTAAACGTTGATACGCCTTTGGAAACATTTGAAACAACCTTTATAGGGTTAAGCCTTCTGCATGCTTCGGGTTCGGCTGGCGCCTAGCCGAACTCAGCTAAGCGAACCAAACGTGTATGCACACACTCCCTTAAAAATTCATTTGCTTGAAAACAAGAAAAAAGCGGGAATAGTATTGTTTGCCCATCTTGAGACACCATAGCCAGTATACACTTCCTCAAAATAGTCAGAATTAATCTAAGATAAATCAAGAAATGAGTCATTAATTTTGACGTTTTTGCCGAGGAGATCTTAGTCACGCAATTTTACATTAAGATGTTTGGTGCAGTATTTGTCAAGGGAAAAAGTGTGAATGAAAACTATTCGTCTTTTGCTGAATGGCAACAAACACTTAACTGAAGAATCCCTACAGTTGACCAATCAAAAATCAAAGGGCGTAAACTTCAGCCTCTGAACTTCGGCTTGCCTTGTGATTTTTTTTGGTGTGCACGAACAGCCTCTAGGAAGAGTTTGAATTATACTGTGACATTCAGGGGGTTCTCTATTTTTTCATGGTACGAAATTGTTTGATGGGCCTAATAGTAAAGACATGTCATTTAACTGTAAAAATGTATTACCTTAGGGGCCTCCTGAGTGGCGCAGAGGTATAAGGCACTGCATCGCAGTGCTAGTGCATCGCAGTGCTAGAGTCACTACAGTCGCAGTGCTAGAGTCACGAACCCGAGTCAGGTTCGACTCGGGTTCGATCCCAGGCTGTGTCACAGCCGGCCATGACCGGGAGACCCATGTGCCGGCGCACAATTGGCCCAGCGTCGTCCAGGTTAGGGGAGGGTTTGGCCGGCTGGGATGTCCTTGTCCCATCGTGCTCTAGCGACTCCTTGTGGTGGGCCGGGCGCATGCCCACTGACTTTGGTCGCCAGCTGTTCGTCGTTTCCTCCGACACATTGGTGCGGCTGGCTCCCGGGATTAAGTGAAGAGTGTGTCAAGAAGCAGTGCGGCTTGGCGCGGTCGTGTCTCGGAGGATGCATGGCTCCCGACCTTCGCCTTTCCTGAGTCTGTATGGGAGTTGCAGCGATGGGACAAGACTAACTACAAATTGGATATCGCGAAAATGGGGTTCAAAAAAAGTATCACCTTCAATGTGGCATGAACACAGTCAGTCATGATGTTTCTGATTGTCAAACAAATCACTTCAAAAAGTAGGCTACCTGCACATGTTAATTCATTCCAGCATCCATGCAGTGCACTGTGCACACACCCATTTGATATATGGAAAGATAAATCTGTTACAAAACACCAAAAAGTGTAATGACATTTGCCCATTGTCATTAGGTCTACACTCTTGAAGCTTGAATTAATTGATGTGTCTCGCTGACAATAGGACCTTTTTGTAGAAAGAAAAGTCAGGACACCTGAAAAGGGTGTAAAAATACAGGACCGACCCAGGATGACAAGTGCAGCCACATGAAATGAAAATGGTTTAAACCATGACACTGAGGTGGGAGTGTTCTTTTCATTTGGAAGAAGCTTTGATTTCCATATTTACCACCATAGCAGTAGACTACAAATTGCATTTTAAACAAATAGGTATATGGTTAAATTAGCATTATTTAGAGACCCCCAAAGTTAGCCTTTTGTTGAATTTAGGTGGCCTCATCTCTCATCAATTGGTTACAAACGTAATAAGAGCAGTAAAAATAAATGCTTTGTCATACCCGTGGTATAAGGTCTGATATACCACGGCTGTCAGCCAATCATTAGCTATATAGCATGCCGAACACCTGTGTTTAACAGAACGACGCCAAAAACGTGTTGAACTGAAAAGTAGCCTACTGTCGGTTGAGATTGTGTCAAAGCCGGTTAAAACAGTGTACGTGTATATTTAGCATTTGTGAAATTATTTTGCTGTGATATAAAAGTAGAGGGCATAACGTTTCTAGAACCGTACCGCATTTGAGAATCGATTTACGTATTTGGCTGTTTTGGCTGCCAGAGACAGTTCCCCTCTGAAGTTAACATAAGGTCTTTGGACGTTAAAGGTATGCTCGCAGTAGGCTACATTCTTGGGCTATGCATAACGGAGGCAATGCAGCATAGACTACCAAAAAAACACGGAAAACACAAAAGCAACATACACTGTGAACGACATACACTGACAACTATCCGACTGTATGGCTTACTATTCGTTTTAAATATCACATACAAGAGACATGAAAACTTTGTATTTTAAATAGTTCACACTTACTTGAGTTCCATTCATTGACACCATAGAGTCGCTGCAAGCCATAACTATCTGATGATGACAATTCAGTGACTATAGGCTACCTCTACGGAATAACCTAACTATTGGAATGGAACTGGCACAGATCCTCTTGTTTAAAATAAACTTTACTTTCATTAGTTTTCCAAAATGTCACTGTTTTGGTTGGTGATTTTCACTACTTGATGTGTCTAATTTACTACTTCCGCATGATTCCTCCGAATCAGCAGACCCAATACGGAAACGCGCTAATACTGAAATTATGGGCCGTCAGTAGTTACCACAGTCACAAAGTCGTAACTATGTCTAAACCCTGCCTGTTTGTACAATTTCTCTTCTAACGCTAACCTTAACCACACTGCCAACCTTATGACTAACCGTAACCTCCAATTGAGACCAAAAAGCACATTTTTGTTTTAATAGATTTTTACAATAGGCTATAAACTTTTTGGTAAAAATGACTTTGTGGGTGTGGTAACTAGTGACAAACGAAATTATGACACCATGCGCTTGGTTGTCATTAGTTACCACAGAGTCAAAATTGGCTGGCCTATCGTAAACATTCATCAAGACAAATGTAAGGTTATGGTTAGGCAAAGGTTTTGCAGTGTGGTTAAGGTAAGGTTTACATTCAGATTTTAATAAGATACATTTGAGAAAAACGGCGATACATAAATATGACTTTGTGGCTGCGGTAACTCCGTTGTGTTTTCAACTTCTATTGGAGAGCTCAAAACTAGGACGTGCACTAGTGAAGATTTTAAGAGTTAAATAATGGCTAAATAAAATATTAAAAGTTCTCATCAGAATCAGCAGACAGTTTAAAGAGATTACATTTTGAAGAAGAACGCATCTGGAACAGGTGGAGGTGATTGATAGAATCAAAACACTGTACGCCTAATCCATTCACATCAGTACAATCCTATAGGAAATCATCAGTGTTGTAGAATACAAAACTTGCTCCAAAACGACATATGGGATTTACACTTTCTTGATAAGTGTTTTTGCTTGCTTGGTGTTTACTGGGGCAGACACGGCGCCAGAACGAATAACTTGGAAGGGCATTTGAATTCCATTGTCTGGCCCGTTTTTTCACGGGATCTCCTATGTGTGCACGCGCTTTTGCGTTAACCCTTTTTTAAATGGGTGTAATTGTAAAGACCATGGACAGCTCGTGTGTTTCAAGTGTGGGGAAGCTTACAATTTATCCTAGAATTTCTACCGATCTGCGTGTCAGTTAGGATTATTTTTATATGCACATTTTCATGGAACAGTTTCATTTCAATAAACATGTTTCCGTTTCTCAAAATCATTGTCACGTGGTTAATCATAGCAATCTAAAGTAAAATTCTAAAAATCTAAAGGTTAAAATTAGACTATGGAAAGAGCACTAGCCTCTGCCATACTGACACGTCGATACACTTGTGATTTGATCCATTAGCGGCTAAAGAAATGAGAGCATAGAACTCAAAGATAGCCATTATCAACTAAGTAAAATGCATAGGCCTAAAGCCGACAAATGAAAACACTATATCCTGATGAAAATTCCGGTTATGTCAATCTTTCTATCTGTCTTGACTTGAGCTATTGTCAGTGACGTTCAACATTGTATCAAATCATCACAGGGTCCAGCCAGAAGCTGTCGCTAACTTGCAACATGTTATCAACTAGCCTATTCCGGGCTCTCAAAGTTTCCCCCGCCAGTGAGCTCGGGAACGAAAGCTGTTTTTTATGACGTTTCCACTGGATATATGGGATCATCAGATCATTATATTGTGTGCTCTTTCACACTGAGGCTTGGTGATTATCAAGACCGGGAGTTGGAAAGATTTTTCAAATACTGAGGAACTATCATTCCAAATGTATGTTAAAAAAAATATACGTGTTTGAGGCGAAGAAAAAATGTGTGGTGTATGTGCTGAGTTAAGACAATCAGAAATAAGACATTGACAAAATGGGCACTTATATGCATGCATTCTGGAGAGAGACGCACCATATCTTCGCCACACATCCCTCCCCTTCTTGTTGATGCAAAAGTTAAAATTATACTCAAGTCACATTATCTTCACACATATTTTAGAAGCTTTTCAATGACAGCCGCAACTCAATCAGCTAGACCTATTGCCACGCAAACACACTTGTGATTCGAAACAATCCACAGCAAATAGTTTTAAATACGCGAATGATCCTCTGTGGCTAAGTCATGCTCCCTGGTGAAGTATTTTAATGATTTTATTTAGACAGGAGTAATTATAGAATTTTGGGGAAACATCAATTTACTTTAGGACAATCCACCATCCTAACAGTGCACTGTGCACCCGCCAACTTTCCTATCCAATTCGCAAGAGGCTGAAACCAGAGAGCTGTATATAATGATGAGATGCTCATGTCTCCGCCCTAACAATAGGAGTCTTTGTCCCAAAGGCGGGAAGGCAGGATAAAAACTTTGGTCTGCATATTATTCCCATAGAAACGCATTGGGTTTACACTGGACATATTTTGAGCCCTCTCGCTTCGCCTCTTCCTCTTTGCTGCAACTATATTTCCGGAGAAAGCAACAGAGCGAGCAAAACAGCGCCCCTCTATATGTAGCCCATGTAACTGATGCTGTCAGGCCAGAAATAGTATGACATGCAATACTCTTGGTCCAGACAGCATCAGATGCATGGTCTACACATACTGAAACAGAGGGGGTTGTTTCGCTCGCTCGGATGCTTTAGCTGAGATTGATTCGGCTTTCTTTCGACGCGGGACCCTTGTCAAATAAATGATCAATATTTCAGTATTTTATTTGGACGGGCAAGGAGATACGGTAGTTCGGGCAAAGCCCCTAAGCCTCGTCCATAACGCCGGCCCTGTACTGGGGTCAATTGGTATCAGCTGGTAGCCTGATTCGGCAGCAGTTGTGATAAATGAATTAAACTGTTTGAAGTAGGCTATATGCTTTACCTGAAACTAGGTTTGTTCACCACATATTATCTAAATGTTCTATAATTATAAGCTGAGAGATATAGCTGGGAATTGTGACAGCCTACCATGCATTACTGAAGCCACATATTAGTACACATTATCTATGTATGCCTACCTAAATATTGGGAAGATCACATACTTAATGACCACTCCCGCCACTGGCACAGGTTGAGTGAAGTTCATGGTGCACCCACATAGAATTTGCTTTCCATTGATCATTTAGCTATTTGATTTTGAATTTTAGGACTCCTTTAGATATCCCTAAAAAAATGTTACAATTATTTGACAAAATATTAATTTTGGCCTTTACTACAATAGCCCATAGAAACGCATTGAATATCACATTCATAAATGGCAAAAAAGACAGCCAAAAAATGTGAAGTGTCTTGTCCTATATATATATATATATAGTCACGCCCTGACCTGAGAGAGTCGTTTTTCTCTGTTTGGTTAGGTCAGGGTGTGACATGGGGTGGGCATTCTATGTGTTGTATGTCTATGTTGTTTTTTCTTCATTGGCCGAGTATGGTTTCCAATCAGAGGCAGCTGTCATTCGTTGTCTCTGATTGGGAATCATACTTAGGCAGCCTTTTCCCCACCTGTGTTTGTGGGTTATTATTATTTCTGTGTGTGTATGCCACAGTTGTGCTGTGGCTCTTGCTGGTTATTGTTTTGGTTCAGTTTTCTTCAAATAAAGATGTGGAATTACCGGCACGCTGCGCCTTGGCTCATTTATGACAGGGAATTTGAGGACATTGAACGTGACATATATACAGTACCAGTCAAAAGTTTGGATACACCTACTCATTCCAGGATTTTTCTTTATTTTTACTATTTTCTACATTGTAGAACAATAGTGAAGACATCAAAACTATGAAATAACAAGTATGGAATCATGAAGTAACCAAAAAAGTGTTAAACAAATCAAAATATATTTTAGATTTGAGATTCTTCAAAGTAACCACCTTTTGCCTTGATGACAGCTTTACACACTCTTGGCATTCTCTCAACCAGCTTGATGAGGTAATCACCTGGAATGCATTTCAAATAACAGGTGTGCCTTGTTAAAAGTTCAATTGTGGAATTTCTTTCCTTCTAAATGCATTTCAGACAGTCAGTTGTGTTGTGACAAGGTAGAGTTGGTATATAGTAGATAGCCCTATTTGGTAAAAGACCAAGTCCATATTACGGCAAGATCAGCTCAAATAAGCAAATAGAAACGACAGTCCATCATTACTTTAAGACATGAAGGTGCGTCAATCCAGAACATTTCAAGAACTTTCAAAGTTTCTTCAAGTGCAGTTTCAAAAACCATCAAGCGCTATGATGAATCTGGCTCTCATGAGGACCGCCACAGGAAAGGAAGACCCAGAGTTACCTCTGCTGCAGAGGTAAAGTTCATTGGAGTTACCAGCCCAAATAAATGCTTCACAGATTTCAAGTAACAGACACATCTCAACATCAACTGTTCAGAGGATACTGCGTGAATCAGACCTTCATGGTCGAATTGCTGCAAAGAAACCACTACTAAAGACATCAATAAGAAGCAGAGACTTGCTTGGGCAAAGAAAAACGAGCAATGGACATTAGACTGGTGGATATCTGTCCTTTGGTCTGATGAGTCAAAATATGAGATTTTTGGTTCCAACCGCCATGTCTTTGTGAGACACAGAGTAGGTGAACGGATGATCTACGCATGTGTGGTTCCCACCATAATGCATGGATTAGGAGGTGTGATGGTGCTTTGCTGGTGACACTGTCTGTGATTTATTTAGAATTCCAGACACACTTAACCAGCATGGCTACCACAGCATTCTGCAGCGATACGCCCTTCCATCTGGTTTGCGCTTAGTGGGACTATCATTTGTTTTCCAACAAGACAGTGATCCAATACACCTCCAGGCTGTGTAAGGGCTATTTGACCAAGAAGGAGAGTAAAGGAGTGCTGCATCAGATGACCTGGCCTCCACAATCACCTAACCTCAACCCAATTGAGATGTTTTGGGACGAGTTGGACCACCGAGTGAAGAAAAAGCAGCCAACAAGTTCTCATCATACAGTATGTGGGAATTCCTTCAAGACGGTTGGAAAAGTATTCCAGGTAAAGCTGGTTGAGAGAATGCCAAGAGTGTGCCAAGAGTGTACAAAGCTGTCATCAAGTCAAAGGGTGGCTACTTTGAAGAATCTCAAATATTAAATATTTTTTGATTTGTTTAACCCTTTTTTGATTACTATATGATTCCATATGTGTTATTTCATTGTTTTGATGTCTTCACTATTATTCTACATGTAGAAAATAGTAAAAATAAAGACAAACCCTGGAATGCATAGGCGTGTCCAAACTTTTGACTGGTAATGTATATATAAACTCAGCAAAAAAAGAAAGGACCCTGTCTTTCAAAGATAATTCGTAAAAATCCAAATAACTTCACAGATCTTCATTGTAAAGGGTTTAAACACTGTTTCCCATGCTTGTTCAATGATCCATAAACAATTAATGAACATGCACCTGTGGAACGGTCGTTAAGACACTAACAGCTTACAGACGGTAGGCAATTAATAAGGTCACAGTTATGAAAACTTAGGACACTAAAGAGGTACTTCTACTGAATGAAAAACACCAAAAGAAAGATGCCCAATCCCTGCTCATCTGCGGGAACGTGTCTTAGGCATGCTGCAAGGAGGCATGAGGACTGCAGATATGGCCAGGGCAATAAATTGCAATGTCCGTATTGTAAGATGAGATCTGCGGGTGTCATGTCTACCGCTCCCTCTCTCTGGCGCTCTACGTCGCCAGTTTATTCATTATTATGCACACCTGCCACCAGCGTTACGCACACTTCATGAGACTCACCTGGACTCCATCACCTTCCTGATTACCTCAACCATATCCTTCACTTCTTTTAGTTGTGTCCCCAGGCGTTATTGTCTCTGTTTCTGTGTTTCATGTCTGTACGCTACTTGTGTTTTTTGTTTTGTTCCATGTTCCGTTATTTATTAAATTCACTCTCTGTACTTACTTCTCAATTCTTAGCGTATATGTTACAAAATAATGCCTCCCCAAAGGGAAGCAACAGGGATTTACTGGTGACGTTGGGTCCAAGTGCTGTGGCCGAAGCAACCGTGGATGCCTCAGCCGGCTCGACAGGTTCCCAAGTCTCGGCCGGCTCGTCAGGCTCCCATACGTCGGCCGGCTCGTCAGTCTCCCATGCCTCGGCCGGCTCGTCAGGTTCCCATGCCACGGCCGGCTCGACAGGTTCCCATGCCTCGGTCGGCTCGACAGGTTCCCGTGCCACGGCCGGCTCGACAGGTTCCCATGCCTCGGCCGGCTCGACAGGTTCCCGCGCCTCGGCCGTCTACAGGTTCCCGCGAACTCATCCGGCTCAATAGGTTCCCGCACCTCGGCTGGTTCAACAGGTTCCCACGCCTCGGCCGGTTCAACAGGTTCCCGCGCCTCGGCCAGTTCAACAGGTTCCCACGCCTCGGCCGGCTCTACAGGATCCCGCGCCTCAGCAGAATGATCCTCAGGACCGTCCTTCTGGTCGGCGTCCTGCGGCTGGAGCCGCACATCAGATAGTTGGAACTGTCACGTCTACTCCCACTCCCCCTCTCTGGCGCTCGACGTCACCAGTTTATTCATTATTACGCACACCTGCCACCATCGTTACGCTCACCTGTGCTTCATGAGACTCACCTGGACTCCATATTATTTGATTACCTCCCCTATATCTTGCACTGTTTCTGTGTTTCATGTCTGTACGCTACTCGTGTTTCTTGTTTTGCTCCATTTTCCGTTATTTATTAAATTCACTCCCTGTACTTGCTTCCCGATTCTTAGCGAACATGTTACAGCGGGCCTACAAAACAGGGGCCTGCGGGCCGCCACTTGCCCATCCCTGTCATAGAGCAACTTTTTTTATTTGCTTAACATACAACATGTAATGTGAGTTTACCACATCAGTGACAGGCTTCATTAATAAGTGTGTCAACAATGTCATCCTCACAGTGACCATACATACATATCCCTACCAGAAGCCATCCACACTGAGCTAAAGGCTAGAGCTGCCAATTTCAAGGAGCGGAACACTAATCTGGACACTTATAAGAAATCCTTCAATGCCCTTCGAAGAACCATAAAACAGGCAAAACGTCAATACAGGACTAAGATCGAATCTTAGTACACCGGCTCTGACGGTCAACGGATATGACAGGGCTTGCAAAGTAACACAGATTACAAAGGGAAACACAGCCGCGAGCTTCCCAGTGATGCGGGCCTACCAGATGAGCTACAGTTGAAGTCAGAAGTTTACATACACTTAGGTTGGAGTTATTAAAACTCATTTTTCAACCACTCCACAAATTTCTTGTTAACAAACCATAGTTTTGGCAAGTCGGATAGCACTTTGTGCATGACACAAGTAATTTTTCCAACAATTGTTTACAGACAGATTATTTCACTTATAATTCACTGTTTCACAATTCCAGTGGGTCAGAAGTTTACATACACTAAGTTGACTGTGCCTTTAAACAGCTTGGAAAATTCCAGAAATTATGTAATGGCTTTAGAAGCTTCTGATAGGCTAATTGACATCATTTGAGTCATTTTGAGCTGTACCTGTGGATGTATTTCAAGGCCTACCTTCAAACTCAGTGCCTCTTTTCTTGACATTATGGGAAAATCAAAAGAAATCAGCCAAGATCTCAGACAAAAAATTGTAGACCTCCACAAGTCTGGTTCATCCTTGGGAGAAACGCCTGAAGGTACCACGTTCATCTGTACAAACAATAGTATGCAAGTATAAACACCATGGGACCACGCAGCCGCCATACCTCTCAGGAAGGAGACGCGTTCTGTCTCCTAGAGATGAATGTACTTTGGTGCGAAAAGTGCAAATCAATCCCAGAACAACAGCAAAGGACCTTGTGAAGATGCTGGAGGAAACAGGTACAAAAGTATCTATATCCACAGTAAAATGAGTCCTATATCGACATAACCTGAAAGGCCACTCAGCAAGGAAGAAGCCACTGCTCCAAAACCGCCATAAAAAAGCCAGACTACGGTTTGCAACTGCACATGGGAACAAAGATCGTACTTTTTGGAGAAATGTCCTCTGGTCTGATGAAACAAAAATGTAACTGTTTGGCCATAATGGCCATCGTTATGTTTGGAGGAAAAAGGGGGAGGCTTGTAAGCCGAAGAACACCATCCCAACCGTGAAGCACGGGGGTGGTAGCATCATGTTGTGGGGGTGCATTGCTGCAGGAGGGACTGGTGCACTTCACCAAATAGATGGCATCATGAGGCAGGAAAATTATGTGGATATATTAAAGCAACATCTCAAGACATCAGTCAGGAAGTTACAGCTTGGTCGCAAATGTGTCTTCCAAATGGACAAGCATATTTCCAAAGTTGTGGCAAAATGGCTTAAGGACAATAAAGCCAAGGTATTGGAGTGGCCATGACAAAGCCTTGACCTCAATCCTATAGAAAATTTGTGGGCAGAACTGAAAAAGCGTGTGCGAGCAAGGAGGCCTACAAACCTGACTCAGTTACAGCAGCTCTGTCAGGAGGAATGGGCCAAAATTCACCCAACTTATTGTGGGAAGCTTGTGGAAGGCTACCCAAAATGTTTGACCCAAGTTGAACAATTTAAAGGCAATGCTGCCAAATACTAATTGAGTATATGTTAACTTATGACCCACTGGGAGTGTGATGAAAGAAATAAAAGCTGAAATAAATCATTCTCTCTACTTTTATTCTGACATTTCACATTCTTAAAATAAAGTGGTGATCGGAACTGACCTAAGACAGTGAATTTTTACAAGGATTAAATGTCAGGAATTGTGAAAAACTGAGTTTAAATGTATTTGGCTAAGGTGTATGTAAACTTGCGACTTCATCTGTAAATGCCTTCTATGCTCACTTCGAGGCAAGCAACACTGAACCATGCATGAGAGCACCAGCTGTTCCCGGATGACTGTGTGATCGTTACATTTACATTTTACATTTTAGTAATTTAGTAGACGTTCTTATCCAGAGCTACTAACAGTTAGTTAGTGCATTCAACTTAAGATAGCTAGGTGGGACTAGGGCTGTGGTGGTTATGAAATTTTGTCAGCCGGTGATTGACAAGCAAATAACTGCCGGTCTCATGGTAATTGACCGTTAATTAACATAAACACATTTAGCATCTGCTGGCTTCCACGTATAGGCAACAAGCCACTGATGCAGGCCTTAGGAACATCTACATTTTACAAAGTCTAATAAATCCATAAAATGTAGCCTATACCATCACAATAAATCCATTATTTATTTTAAACAGGTCTAAAAAAAAACATGATATGAAGAAAATGTGGTCTATTTAAGAACAGAATAGCATACTCTGAGTTGTCCTTATGTTAGTCCCTGATTCGCCTATGCCATATGGCTGTGGTCTACACTAGTTCATTTAGCAGACAAGATTAGCTTAGAATTCCGTGGAATCATTTTTTATTACTTTATAATACAGTGAGGGAAAAAAGTATTTGATCCCCTGCTGATTTTGTACGTTTGCCCACTGACAAAGAAATGATCAGTCTATAATTTTAATGGTTGGTTTCTTTGAACAGTGAGAGACAGAATAACAACAAAACAATCCAGAAAAACGTATGTCAAAAATATTATAAATTGATTTGCATTTTAATGAGGGAAATAAGTATTTCACCCCCTCTGCAAAACATGACTTAGTACTTGGTGGCAAAACCCTTGTTGGCAATCACAGAGGTCAGACGTTTCTTGTAGTTGGCCACCAGGTTTGCACACATCTCAGGAGGGATTTTGTCCCACTCCTCTTTGCAGATCTTCTCCAAGTCATTAAGGTTTCGAGGCTGACGTTTGGCAACTCGAACCTTCAGCTCCCACCACAGATTTTCTATAGGATTAAGTTCTGGAGACTGGCTAGGCCACTCCAGGACCTTAATGTGCTTCTTCTTGAGCCACTCCTTTGTTGCCTTGGCCATGTGTTTTGGGTCATTGTCATGCTGGAATACCCATCCACGACCCATTTTCAATGCCCTGGCTGAGGGAAGGAGGTTCTCACCCAAGATTTGACGGTACATGGCCCCGTCCATCGTCCCTTTGATGCGGTGAAGTTGTCCTGTCCCCTTAGCAGAAAAACACCTCCAAAGCATAATGTTTCCACCTCCATGTTTGACGGTGTGGATGGTGTTCTTGGGGTCATAGGCAGCATTCCTCCTCCTCTAAACACGGCGAGTTGAGTTGATGCCAAAGAGCTCCATTTTGGTCTCATCTGACCACAACACTTTCACCCAGTTGTCCTCTGAATCATTCAGATGTTTATTGGCAAACTTCAGACGGGCATGTATATGTGCTTTCTTTAGCAGGGGGACCTTGCGGGCGCTGCAGGATTTCAGTCCTTCACGGCGTAGTGTGTTACCAATTGTTTTCTTGGTGACTATGGTCCCAGCTGCCTTGAGATTATTGACAAGATCCTCCCATGTAGTTCTGGGCTGATTCCTCACCGTTCTCATGATCATTGCAACTCCACGAGGTGAGATCTTGCATGGAGCCCCAGGCCGAGGGAGATTGACAGTTCTTTTGTGTTTCTTCCATTTGCGAATAATCGCAGCAACTGTTGTCACCTTCTCACCAAGCTGCTTGGCGATGGTCTTGTAGCCCATTCCAGCCTTGTGTAGGTCTACAATCTTGTCCCTGACATCCTTGGAGAGCTCTTTGGTCTTGGCCATGGTGGAGAGTTTGGAATCTGATTGATTGATTGCTTCTGTGGACAGGTGTCTTAGGGAGTGCTCCTAATCTCAGCTTGTTACCTGTATAAAAGACACCTGGGAGCCAGAAATCTTTCTGATTGAGAGATAATAACAACAACATTTTTTGTTGCTGTTATTATGTCTCTCACTGTTCAAATAAACCTACCATTAAAATGATAGACTGATCATTTCTTTGTCAGTGGGCAAATGTACAAAATCAGCAGGGGATCAAATACTTTTTTCCCTCACTGTATGAAGAATACAATTGAACAAAGGTGAATAAAATAGAAGGATATTTTCTCAAAGATTTGAGGGTGTGCAAACGTGGCTATTCTGTGTTGAGTGTTAACAAAGGAATAGGTCCTCCCATATGCTTAATTTAGAGTTATTTCAAATCCAATTTTATTGGACACAAAGACATCTTTAGCAGATGTTATTGTGGGTGTAGTGAAAGGCTTGCATTTATGCAACTTCAGTTGTGATACAAATGTTGGGCAATATGTTTTGATTTTTTATATATTCTAAGGCTGCATGATGCAACTCTAATGATGAAGTTTAAAAAGTCTCATGAAAGGCATGAGCTCTGCTTTGTTTTTAGCGCAGGCTGTACACACTTCATCAGTCTCTCACTCACAATTTGCACTTGATAATGCCTCGAATTTCCCGGCTGCATCCCCTTTGTGTGGCTGTAATGCCCCCTAAAATGTCCATGCCTTTTGCGGCCTGTGACCGTTGTGCCCTTGGGCTGAATATAATCATTATACTTCCCTTCTCCCAGCTGTGTGCCGAAGCACCTCTCACTCACATGGCTCGCCGTCACATGATCGGGTCTTTCTCACAGGCTACAAGTGAAGACAGACTCATTGGGGAGGCAACTGCACGCGTCCTTATCCAATTCCGAGGCGCATATTGAAGATATTGGAAGAACTGTCCACATTTACTTTTCGTCAGCCAACAAGATGAGTAGGCCTAACAAATAGCAAAAGCACTAGCCTATGCCAATCTACTATCCACCATAGTACAAAAATTGACTTACTCTATTCTGTGCGAGAAATAAATATTGCAAACATAGTCTGGGACGGTTGTGGGATTCGATAGATCCTAAATTAATACAACCACTAACATAAAAAAAACTGTTTTAAGCAACGAGCCTGATGCAACAGATGATAACATTTAGCTTAAAATGTTGATAAACGTTCTTCACATTATAAGCGCAGCAATGTGCACACGGCAGTAAGCACGAGGTTCCGTTAGCAAGAAAACACCATTCTCAAAAGTGACCACAAATGTGATTATGCATGTATGGCTTTCATTATAAAGGTGCATTTTTATGGTGAAAATTAGCTTCCTCAATCTTGAAACTCACGCGCTGAATATGTATGCCATTTAGGATCTATACCCGTTGTAAAACGGATTAACGTGCTTCATTTTAAGAAGTTATTTGGACATTTTAGTTGTGATAGAAAACAGCAAAACATATAGGCATATGGGCTAGGTTACATGAGGTGTGCGACTATGATTTGAAAAAGTCAACAACAAAAAAATCATGCACTGTTTGCCTGGGCATCATTCACAAGTGATAATATATAATTCACAAGTGATAGGCTAATATTGTCACCCAAAACACTATTCTTGATTTAATGTTTTCTTTACATATACTAAATAATATGTGTGAATTTTTATTTTATTTAGAATGGACCATTATCATGCACCTGTCTCAAAACAGGGACAGCGTAAAAAAATACATGTCATCTATGCACTTAAATAGTGAATGGAGGAGGCTTTTCACGTGGTTCATTTTCATTTCAGTCAAGTAGGCTATACTCCTGTTGTAAAGAGAAGCAATGTCCTTAATATTATAAAAGTTGAGAAATAAATATAGTAGGCCTAGCCTATAGAAAGCTGATGGGATCCTCCTCTTTTTAATAGAGGCCATCAATCTGTTCTCACGCAATCGCATAGCCTATAGAAATGTTGCGCAACATGAGCTCACGGGCTTTCATGAAGTGTTTTATAGAGTGCGGAGTACCAGTCAGTTAGCACGTTTGTGGTGGGGGGGCTGGGGGGGTCAAGTGCAAGTTTTGTTTCAGGAAATCAAGGTGAGGAGGGGGTTTATTTAAGATAATCTTCGAAGAGGTAGGGTTTCAGGTGCTTTTGAAAGATATGCATGGACTAGCTGTCCTAGCTTCAGGGGGAAGCTGGTTCCACAAATGGGATGCCAGAACAGAGAAGACCTTGGACTGGGCTGAGCGATAGCTGCGGCCAACAGCGAGTTGCAGTAGTCCAGAAGGGAGATGACAAGTGCTTGGATTAGGACTTGTGCCGCTTCCCAGGTGAGGTAGGGTCGTACATTACAGATGTTGTAGAGCATGAACCTGCAGGAGCGAGTCATTGCTTTGATCATGCTCTCCATAGCCGATGTGAGTAAGACCTTTAAACAGGTTAACATTCACAAGGCTGCAGGGCCAGACAGATTACCAGGACGCCAGTGGTGGCTGCTGAGGGGAGAACGGCTCATAATAATGGCTTGAACAGAGCGAATGGAATGGCATCAAATGCCATGATACCATTCCACTCATTCCGCTCTGAGCCCGTTCTCCTCAATTGAGGTGCCACCAACCTCCTGTGCAGGACGCATGCTCAGAGAGCCTGCGCTGACCAGCTGGCAAGTGTCTTCATTGATATTTTCAACCTATCCCTGACCCAGTCTGTAATACCTACATGTTTAAAGCAGACCCTCATAGTCCCTGTACCCAATAACACAAAGGTAACCTGTCTAAATGGCTAGAGCTTCAAATTCCTTGGTGTTTGGCGATTAGGCCTGGCTCGCAGTCGGCGTTCCAATTCATCCCAAAGGCGTTCGATGGGGTTGAGGTCAGGGCTCTGTGCAGGCCAGTCAAGTTCTTCCACACCGATCTCGCCAAACCATTTCTGTATGGACCTCGCTTTGTGCACAGGGGCATTGTGGGTGGCACGTAGCCTAGTGGTTAGAGTGTTGGGTCAGTAACCGAAAGGTTGCAAGATCGAATCCCCGAGCTGACAAGGTAAAAATCTGTCGTTCTGCCCCTGAACAAGGCAGTTAACCCACTGTTCCTAGGCCGTCATTGAAAATAAGAATTTGTTCTTAACTGACTTGCCTAGTTAAATAAAGGTAAAAAATAAATTCTAAATTGTCATGCTGAAACAGGAACGGGCCTTCCACAAACTGTTGCCACAAAGTTGGAAGCACAGAATCATCTATTGTATGCTGTAGCATTGAGATTTCCTTTCACTGGAACTAAGTGGCCTAGCCCGAACCATGAAAAACAGCCCCAGACAATTATTCCTCCTCCACCAAACTTTACAGTTGGTGCTATGCATTCGGGCAGGTAACGTTCTCCTGGCATCCACCAAACGCAGTCTACTCTCCTGGCATCCACCAAACGCAGTCTAGTCCTTCGGACTGCCAGGTGGTGAAGTGTGATTCATCACTCCAGAACATGTTTCAACTGCTCCAGACGGCAATGGCGACAAGTTTTACACCACTCCAGCCAACGCTTGGCATTGCGCATGGTGATCTTAGGCTTGTGTGTGGCCACGGATACCTATTTCATGAAGCTCCCGACAAACCGTTATTGTGCTGACATTGCTTCCAGAAGCAGTTTGGAACTCGGTAGTGAGTGTTGCAGCTGAGGACAGATGATTTATACGTGCTATGCACTTCAGCACTCAGTGGTCCTGTTCTGTGATCTTGTGTGGCCTACCCCTTCACGGCTAAGCTGTTGTTGCTTCTAGACATTTCCACTTCACAATAACAGCACTTACCGTTGACCAGGGCAGCCCTAGCAGAAATTCGATGAACTGACTTTTTGGAAAGGTGGCCTCCTATGAAAGTGAAAGTCACTGAGCTCTTCAGTAAGGCCATTCTACTGCTAATGTTTGTCTATGGAGATTGCATGGCGGTGTCCTCGATTTTATACCCTTCAGCAACTAGTGTGGCTAAAATAGCCGAATCCACTAATTTCAAGGGGTGTCAAAATATTTTTGTAAATATAGTGTATGAGCACATAAGCAGGTCAACATGGCTTCTATATAGGCCTAACCTACTTGAACTCATAAAGAGGTGTAATAGCATTTTGTTATAACAAAACCCCTACACAGGTGGACCTATTGAGTGGACGATGGAGCTATCCATGTTGGTGATTCAGAGGGTATGTTAGTGACGTCATTTTAGAACCTCCCAGACGCGGAAAATCGTCTATCTGCTCTCCCCAGTTCAAGCTCTTGAGGCTCAACTGCTGGAAAACTCACGCGCGCTACATTTGTAGCCTACTATGTCCCATTATAGCGTATTGTAACAATGTAACTGATAAATGTATGGAGCGATATGTGCATTGCAACATTAGTTAACAAAGGATTACGTTTGCTCAGTGTTTTCACAGATCTGTCGTTTCACTTCGGAACATGTTGTTGTTAGCCTTTTATGTCAGGTAACGTGGTTCTATGCGCTCTTTTTCACCTTTTCCCTCTGATAAAAATGTGTAGGTCTGTTCTTCACCGTGCATGCTTTTTCCTGGAAGATAATCCTTATTTATTCTATTTCCATTGACTGAGAAGAAGCTATGATAAAACACATCGCTTTGGGAGGTGTCCATGGTAGGCTATGGGCAACTCATTCCGCAAAATCATTGGATGCAAGAATAAAATAATGGGTGGTGAGATAGCTGATATGCTTGACTAGCCTACTACAGAAAAGTGTATAAATCATTATGCACACCAAAAAAGCAAAGAGCCTTCTATACAGTCGGAGACACACTCGCTGACTGTGCATAATTGAAAACGTATTTAACGTTTTTCATGTTTAAAGTATTCAATTATGTTATTCCTAGAGGCTTGTATAATTCAAAGACTCCCTCTATAAAATGTTAAATCTATTTCTAAACTCAATTTAATATCATATTTGTTATGTTGCCCTCGCTGTCGCACCTCTGCCAAAGAGGCATATCCCAAGTGCATTATTCCTATAGTGCAAAGCTGAAAGTCCAACTCACAGCCCAGGCTAGCCTACTCCCGTTCTGCTGTAAATAATTATATTTACATCTAGGGAGTGATTCATAAAAATGTCGCGTTATGAAATATATGGGGACATTTAAAACGTTCTATTTAAATATCATGAATTGTGGCCACGAAAAATGTGTTCCCATTTAAGGGTAATACTGAGTATTTGGTGTCTGGTGTAGAAGCTCATTCGTCATACGGACAATAGAGGGGTTTCGCCTGACGCTGGGAATTTATGGTTGCCCTTCTTTGCCCTAATAACTCACATATTGTGTCACAGGCTGACAGCCCTTGCAGAAAACAGCTAGGCTGCTGTTATCAATCACATATCTTTGCATATTGTGAAACTTTCTCACCCTGTTTTACCTGACAGACTCAACATTTGGAGGAATAGAAAGAAAGGGCCGTTTGCTCATTCTTGTTTTCCTTTAAAGTCCACAGCCTTTCAGGGTCATGAAAAAATATAATATTTGTCAGACACTTTTTTGCTTAGTTAGTTTCCACTTTGTAGGTCTATTACTACCAAAATAAATGTCACAATGTAATTGAATTTATTTGTTTTTATTGTTTAACTTGTCAGACTACTGTTAAATATTAATGACCGTTTTGTGCACATAGGGTAATGAGGAAGGCATTCACAAATTACACTCAGTAAAATATTATGGTCTAAAATGTTAACAATAAATCAAATCAAATCTAATGCCATTGTAGGCTATGCATCATATTAAATGTAAAATACATTAGGCTACAATGTAAATTCATTTTCGATATAGCCTTTATATTCTAAGCCTCAAAATATAAAACATTGATATGATAGCAGTTTATATTATACAACTGCTATCATATAATGCTAGCCACTAGGCCTATATGAAAAGGCTACAATAAATTGAGCTTCGTGTGAATAGGCCTATAGGCCAATGTCAAAAGTGACACTTGTAATATCGTAATGTAATATTCTAATATTCTGTCTATAATTCCTATATAAGGTTAAACTATCAATTATGTAGCGTACATATTTTACACTAGTTCTATTTTGTATTTTCGCTTCCCAAAAAACGTCCCATTAGGCTATCATATAACGCCAAATATTATATCCTATAGTTTTCCTATCCCCTGTCAACCAGTGTCCCTCAATTCTTTGAAGGCCTAAAATAAATGTATTTACTTTTCCAGCTGTTTTTCTGCCCCCTGTGACCGTCCACTCCAGGTTTTCTTGCTCTCCAATGACCTGTCAAGCGGATTACCGCAGAGAGAGATTAATGGTAGAGGCGGGTTGCAATAATAATCGTTTTGTTTGAAGTGACAACTTTGATAGGCGTTGATTTACTTACAAACTGATAGGCTTTTAATTGAGCGCCTCCATTCCGATTGAGATGAAAGGAGGCCCCGCATTGAAAAGCTACCCGATTGCCCCCGAGCCTCAATACTGATTAGCCATCTCAGCGGTGAAGAGTTCAAGGTATTTTAAACTTCTTTTCTCAGCACTCTGACACACAATTTCTCTTTTCTTTTCTCTTTCAGTCACCCCTCTTTTCTCCCTCTTAAATAAAATAAATCATTTTCATTGTATGTAGGCCTAAATAAAATCGAGTTGACATATAAAATGTCTGGACCAGTTTTTTGTTCCCTTTTCTTTGTCATTTTATTGGGGATATAACCATGTGCCAGAGGCAAATGGCAGGTTTTTACGATACGTTCAGAGATACGTTTGCATCTGCGGGAAAGTGGTTATTGTTTGTATTGCTGAAAACCCAGGCCATTATGTTTGACTTAGTAAATGTGAAACTTAGGCTACATGTTAACATGTGTTGGATACGATTGGCACCTGTCCAGAGTGACTTTTCTATGGGGAACTTTGCCCCCCCACTAACTGTGTTGTTGTTCTAAGTTTTTAAAAAGTATTCTATATAGCTTGCTAAGCAACACTACTAGATTGACATTTAAAAACACGTTCTTGTCAGAAGGAATGGGGCACAAATTTGCCTTTATACTTTATTTTAACAATGAAGCAAATTACATTAAAATGTATTGAATTGTAGGCTAATATTAGCCATAAAGTTGCATTTATATAAACTTATTGAAGTCCATTAGGGCATACCAAGTATTGTCCTTAGGCAGGAACATGAACATCGCTCTGGATAAGAGCGTCTGCTAAATGACGCAAATGAAATATAATAGTAGACATTGAACTATTTCTGAGAAATTAACAAACATCCGAGCACTAAAAGTTCATGGCATCTTTTGAGCCGTTTGGGACACTTTCTTTGTATGAAGTATTTGACAGGAAGGGAAAAAGTTTACTTAAATAGTCCTGTGAATCTGCGACAGAGCGGGTTCTTCGGTCGCTATGCCTGCGTTAGTCCTTATAAAATCTGGTTAGCCTCGTCCTTTCATTTTCTACTCAAAATCCTTATTAATTTGCAAATACCGTCCTAAATTCCATGGACACTATAGGCTATGGAGAAGTGGCATAGTCTAGCGCGTCGCTGTCTACCTATTGTCGATGCTTATACAAATTGAATTTAACACGAGGATGATTTATTTCGTCCAAATGAAGTGTCTCTTTTCTCAGATGCCTCTCTCTCTCTCTTTCCATTTGTCCTTTTCCCCATGCAGCCACGCTCGCATGTAATCATCTACAATAGCTGACATAAATCAAGGCAGGATTGACAGCCACTGACAAATACCTGATTGATTGCGGTGGAGCAGAATTGACAGTTGACGGAGGCGTGAAGATAGAAATAGAAGGGGGGTGTATATTATACTGAAAACATGTGACATTCACATACCTCCATCACTGCATTGGTCTGTTCCTGTCAACGCTTGTCTGATTGGGGAATTCAAGCTGAAGTAGTTGATCTTCTGGTTGTGGAATATAATTTATATAGGAACATGTCTGTAAACTAAGATACAGGCTTGTATTGATTGATTCAAGATCTTGGTAATATAGCTCAAAGGGTGCCGAAAACATTTCTTATTAGTGCATTAGTCTCTAGAGAACAAACTAATAATTAGGCTATTTAATGCAGGCTATAAGTTTCATTAATACATTTCCCAACTCCTAAAAATCATGTAGCCTATATGCCTTCCAGTAATAACCATTACCACGTCGCCTACCTCTACAGCCAAATACGTTCACTGTTTTGAAAATGTCAGAAAGACTACTATTTCCAGACTTGGGTCTATATACTTTTTTAGACATTGAAAAAACAAAACAAGCCCAGCCTCAATGCTGGTGAGAGTCCGTGAGAGCGCACACAACAACCCAACTATTCCTCCTCACTATCTCCTCCCCCGAGCTGTCAATATAGAGGCGCTTACAAAGAGGCAACGTCACATCCCCTTGACCCTCCAATCACCTCGGGGTCCCATTTGATTGGAAGGCGGCAAAGGCTTTAATCTCGGACTAATTCAGATGCTTTTGAAGTGAACATTTCTACCAGTTCGTACTTCGGGAGTATAGAGCGCGGACAAGCCGGGAGACACAGAACGCGCTATGCCCATGGTGAAAGACGCAGCCACGGATCCGCGATAACCTCGCACTCACTCTCTTCTACCTTCTTCCTGCTTACCAACCGCACCTTCTTCGTTTCCTCTCATTATACGGATTATTACACGCAATATCACTCTCTTGATTTTCGAAAGAGGTTGTATTTGCTTTTCTTGATGAATGTGATAAATGAATTACCGACTAATTTCGTGAGAATTGGGACATGATCACATCGCCCTCGGTATCTGCTCTGAGAAATCGTAGTATTCATCTAGTCTGGGAGAGCATCGACTCTCGGAATATCATCAACAAGCCTTTTCTTCACTCCGTTCCCCCGTCGGACCATCTACGGCAAGCTAACAGAGTCCCCATCAAGGTTTTGAAAATGCTTACGGCACGATCAGGACACATTTTGCACCCAGAGTATCTTCAACCGTTACCATCTACCCCGATTAGCCCTATTGAGGTAAGATTTCAAAAAGACTAGTAGAATGAATGCTTCAAAGTTTCATGTTTGTTTTGTAAGCATTACACATAGAAACAGTTATCCCGGAATGTAAGACATGGAATAGCATAAAAGAAAACACATATTTATTATATTGAAGTGGAAATGTGGGCTATTCTATTATAAAGATGACTGGTAAAGGAAATTGTTATGAATTTAGGAAATGGGAATCTTAAATCTAATCGTAGAGCGCGGCTATTCTCGCGTAAAAGCTGCGCATTGCGCACAATTAATTTGGATAAGGACTCGGATATTGCGTTTCTGGTTGCATTTCGACCAAAAGTCCTATATTGTTTGAGATTGTTTGTATATATAGTACTCGATTTGTAAATTATAGGTCTTGTTTTCTCTACAGCTAGATGCTAAGAAGAGTCCGTTGGCACTGCTGGCGCAGACATGCTCTCAAATCGGTAAACCGGACCCCCCTCCCTCCTCCAAACTATCCTCTATTACATCAAATGGATCTAGTGACAAGGAGTCCAAATCCGGTCCATTAAAAATGAGTGACATCGGTGTGGATGACAAATCCAGCTTCAAACCCTATTCGAAACCGTCAGATAAGAAGGACTCGTCCTCCGGCGTCTCGAGTGGAGAGAAGACTGGTTTCCGAGTGCCGAGCGCCACCTGTCAGCCATTCACGCCACGGACAGGCAGCCCCAACTCTAGCACTTCTGCCTCGCCCATGCCGTCAGAGGGGAAGTGTGGAGACAGGGAGGACAAGAAAGATTCAGATTGTAATAAAAATGGCACAACGGACGGATCTGGAACCACTAACAGCCACAGCAGGATAAGCGTGAGTTGCGGTGGAATTAACGTGGAGGTGAACCAGCACCAGGAGACAACGCCTGGGTCCAAAGCCATGTCTTCGGAATCCTCCTCTCTAACCTCCGTTTCCTCTGCTTCCGGACTCGGGTCAGGACTTGTAGCCCCAGTCTCTCCTTACAAACCGGGTCAGACAGTTTTTCCCCTGCCGCCTGCTGGCATGCACTACCCCGGGAGTTTAGGGGCCTACGCTGGTTATCCCCAACACTTCCTCCCTCACGGCGGGAGCCTGGTTAACGCACAGCTGGCCAGCATGGGCTGCAGTAAGGCCGGATCCAGCCCCCTGGCCGGGGCCTCTCCACCCTCCATCATGTCAGCCAGCCTGTGTAGAGACCCTTACTGCTTAAGTTACCATTGTGCCAGCCACTTAGCGGGCGCTGCCAGTGCCTCTCAGCAGTGCCACGACAACGCAGCTGCCGCGGCCGCCAACGCGATGAAATCCGGGTACCACCACATGTACCCGACACACCTTTTGCACGGCATGCACTCCTCTCCGCAGTCGTTCAGTGGACATCCTTTGTACCCCTATGGTTTCATGCTCCCCAACGACCCCCTTCCTCACGTCTGTAACTGGGTGTCGGCGAACGGACCCTGCGACAAGCGTTTCTCCTCTTCCGAGGAGCTGCTGAACCACCTGCGGACGCACACCGCCTTCACCGGGGCGGAGAAGTTGATATCGGGTTACCCTAATTCCTCATCTTTAGCTAGTGCTGCGGCTGCTGCGATGGCATGCCACATGCACATGCCACAGTCAGGAGGCCCTGGAAGCCCTGGGACACTGACGCTGAGGAGTCCGCATCACGCGTTGGGACTAAGCAGCCGTTACCATCCGTACTCCAAGAGCCCCCTGCCTACCGGAGCCCCTGTCCCTGTCCCCGCAGCCACCGGGCCATACTACTCCCCCTATGCCCTGTACGGCCAGAGACTCACCACAGCATCAGCGCTGGGATACCAGTGAAACACACTTGACTTTTGAAAAGTTTATAGTTATAAAAATGCAAATATAAAGACTTTTATATCAACGCTCAACCTAAGGGCGGGATCCGTGAACTCGGTATTTATTTATGTCGGCTGAAGGCGGATGATAATAGCTACAAATGGAAGACATTTGAGAGACTCAAAGTGCATTATGTTTAAACTGAACTCTATAGGTAAAGTGAAAACACACATGGTAGAATACTAATAGGCTAAAATAAGGGTTTTCATTTCGATGTTCATTTGAAATTGCTATGATTGTATTGTTCTTATTTAATGTCTCATTGAGAAGAGAATTATTTACATGCATGTTTGTTTCTTAAAATCCCAAATTGTCCACATCATTTTAAATTGTTGTTATTTTTCAGGTGTATACCATGGAAAGAGAATTGGTATTTTTTTTTGTATGTATTCTGGAAAAATAAGAAACAATTCTGTTCCATATTTCCGTGTGCCTCCTTTTATGATTATAACAATATCTACATTTTTAACATGCTATTTCATTAAACGTTTTCTGGTTTCATAAACATTTTTAATGGACATCATGAAATGTGCTGATTGGGAGGTTAATCTTATTAACTGGTTGCCTATACAGAATAACTACAACGTTAATTACGAGTAGGGTACGTTTTTAGAAAACTTTATTTCTATTGGGTAGGCTAAATGCTATTTTTTAGTATGGTTCATTGTTTCTGAACTATATAGACCTCATTTAAATGCTTGAACGTTGAAACACGATAGGCTTTTAAAACTAAACACACAACTTCGAATGCAATTTAGATAGACATTTATTTCAACAGTAATATAGCAGAACATCGTGGTTGTGTGCACGATCCAAAACGGGATACATCCATCAAAAGCATGTTAATAATTGTTGATTGCAGATGTACTTTGACATTTATTTCTGTAGTGATTTAAGCAGGTGATTTCCAAATAAGTCTTGTTGGCTATATAGAGTTTTATCCCTAACTTCAGTATTTGATGATGCACAAATGATGTCTCTCGACATTGCCTGTTTTAATGGTTCCCTCAGCAACAAACCGATAGCGCCTCCGTTTGAAATGCGTTTAGGCTATGTGCTGATCTATCTACATTTAATTTATAATATATTGTTTCAATATTCACTAGTCATTTAAGATGCATTCATTATGAATATACCATAGCCTACTGAAAACAGAAGGCAAAACTCTAAAATGCTTTTCAATGCATAGGCCTAAGGGAATTACGTTGTCTAGGACTACTTATTGAACGTTGCGCATAACTAATTTTTAGAATGTCTCTTTCAATAATCTAACAATTTCCACGTTGGCCCCACTTGAATATAGTTGGTGGAAAATGACTGATTTTAGAGACATAACATTGGTGAGTGATTCTCAAAGATTTAAAGGAGTATTTGTCTTGCCTAGTGTCAGATGAATGTGTTCCAGAGTTCAGAAAGTTCTGGACCATTTCAAAATGCCATGATCAATAGTTTAAACTAACGAATGTTATCACACAAACTTCTAAATATCCACCCGACTGTACTCAGGCCTATAATATAATTAAAAAGCGAACTAATTCATAAATATAAAACATGCATTGTAGGCGATTCATAACTTGAATTTAAACAGGTTTGCATTTCGGTGGTATTTTTTTTATATAGAAATGAATCTATATAGGCGTAACTGGCTTAAAGGCGTAACTGCTTCTTTGCGCTGTATGGAAATGTTAAAAGTGTAGCCTGGCTTCCTTTTGCTAAGTTTAACGTCACACAATATTCAATTGCATGGTTATAGACAGTCTATTACTACAGTAATTAATCATGCCTTGATTATTGCATTTATCAGAGAAAAGCAACCACATTTTTAAAGAAATAAGTCGGCATATAGGTATTGCTTTTCACTGAATATTTCCACACCAGGCCTACGAAATGGGCCAATGCCCGAGATAGGAATAACATGTTGCAATCAAGAAATAGGTTATATTACTCAAATACCAATAGCTAATGGGTTAACACTACAAGTCCACATGATTCATTCATGTTTTAAATTGCATAATTGGGAAACTTGGAAATGGTGGAATTAAATCAGAAGTTTAATTATTTTCATAAAAAAAAATATGTCTTTGTGCCACCCTTATCAAACACATATGTTGTGTCTGAATATATAGTTGACAGGCTAGGCCTATAAATCTTTTATTCCTGTTCTTAGCTGTCAGTGTAGCTAGCTGAGAATAGCTTCAAGCTAAGGCCAAGATATTCTCCTCTACCGGCACAGACTGGTGTGAGGCGCAATGTACCATTTCCTTAATTCTGTGTGAAAGGCGAGAAGTCACACACAGTGGGCGTGTCTGAAGTGACAGGCTACAACAGAGAACAACAGCCCTAGAGCATTGATCACTGCCACACATCTATATCTATTGGCTCATCTGTCCATCAAACGCTTGTGTTTCCACTTTACATCTATAACTCATGCAAATACATAGCTATACTCTGGAAATGTTCTTGAATATGAATGAAGTATTTGTAAATGATTTTGGCCTCTGAATGATAGCTACAGACATCCACCCTGTGGTTGGTTATTTAGCTGAATACCATATCCCAGAGATCTCTCCTCCTGTTTCACCAACAGCTATAGTCAAACTCAACTTCGTTCTGTGTGTGTGTTTGTGTACATGTGTGAGTTTGTTTGTGTGCATGAGTACGTTTGTGTACATGCATGCATGCATGTGTGTGAGTCTGTGTGGAGGCCCACACACAACGCCCTAAACTGATGTAATGATGGTGAAAGGGAGCGATTTCCATTTTTACCCACATCATGGTGGCTGTGTATGGAGGTCCCCGGTGGAAGGCAATTTATCATGTCCCCCTCCCCTGGCCTGTCACTGGGTGAACAGGCAGGCACATGTGTGCATGAATTACCAGCACTACCCCCTTCCGCTGGCTCACAGTGTGTAAAGCCAACAAGCAGAGGAGAAAAATGACTTTGCTACAGCATTAGTGCTTCATACCAGTAGTACATTCATTTAGCATTGTACTAAGGCTCAAAACTGTCTGAAAGGACTATGAGATTATAGGGAGGAGAGAACAGTCAGATTATAGCACAGTGAGGAAGAATACTATTATACTGTATTCTTTTAACTTAAAAAACATGACAAAGGGAAATATAGTTTCTAATAATCCATGATTCTGTGCTGACAAAATCACTTACACCATTATTTAAATTTGCATTACAGTTTTGAGACAGAACAATGTGAATTGATTATTGTAAGTGAGTGGGAGGTTGTGTTGGTGACAGACACAGCAAAAAACACACACGTCACAGAGGTAGAGGTTAAGTGAGGTTCATTCCCTAATCAGGCCCAGTAAACATTAACAGGTTGGGGTCAAGGACGAGGCTTTTACAAGAGTTTACAGCCTTAACGGAGCAGGACCACTGTTCCCATCTACATCTGGTAGCACAGCATGGTGAGAAGGGGAGTGGGAGAGTCTTTGTTGTTGATCTTTGAAGTCTCTGCATATCTATCATCGTACCAAAAACACTTTCTTAACTGGCAGATTATAAACATAAACTGGCTTATTGGGGTCCTATTGATAGTGTTTGGCCATGCTTCTTCAACACTGAGTAATGTCTCAGAGCAGAGGTATGTAGTGGAGGACATATGAGTAAATACCTTTGATAGTGTGTCATGACAACAATTACTTGAGGTATGTGTTGAATGGCTCAATTATAGCTGTGTGTTCCATTCTTCCCCTAGTTTATGTAACACACCAAGTATTAACCCTGGGTGGCTTAATGATACACCACAACAGATACCATTAACCCACCAAGCTAAAGCCTCTAAGAGTTAACACAAATCATCGGGTCTCGGCCAGACACTGATCCTCATCCCACAAGCGCAGTTCAGGAAACAACATCTGCATCACCTACTCTTATGACTTCTCAGATCCGTGGTCTTAAAAAAAGAGGAGCCATTTTAGTGTTCGGACAGCAGTGATACCATACCATCTTTGACCCGCCCACAATGCAACAGTGCAGGAAACCTGGCAGGCAGAGCAAGGCCTCGGGGAACCTTGAACGTGAGTAACACACCTCACCCCGTAGTCAACCCTCCCTCCTAAATTACCCTCCACCGCTAAAGCTGTCATTAGTGGGTGTAAGGCACAATCTAAAGACACGCCGTCGTCTGCCAATGCCAGCCTATAGTTTGGTTAACAGCTGTGTCCATACTGGAGAAGCAGCTATAATGTTCTATCCCCTTTCTAGACATAAGTCATATATGTTTCCTAAACACTTCTACATGAATTTGGATGCTACCATGATTATAGATAGTCCCAAATGAATCGTGAATAAGAAAGTTAGAGACGCATATATATCATACCCCCAAGACATGCTAACCTCTCACCATTACAATAACAGGGGAGGATAGCATTTCTGGGGGGGTATGATGTTTGTGCGTCTGTAACTTTCTCACTTATCATTATTCACGATTCGTTCAGGACTATCCATAATCACGGTAGCATCCACATGAACGTAGGAGTGTTTAGAAACAAGTTTCATTCTTATTTACAATAAAAGTGACTCCAAAATGACACAATACATTAGTTACCATTAATTTATATTGGGCACAAAATAACCTGAAACACAACCAAAACAAACAGCAAATGCATCCAACAAGTTTGTAGAGTCACAAGCCTGATGTCATCATTATGTGCTAGGAATATGCGACCAAATGCTTAACTTTAATACACATATAAGTGAATTTGTGCCAATACTTTTGGTCCCCTAACATGGGGGGCGTCACGTCCTGACCAGTAAAAGGGGTTATTTGTCATTATAGTTGGTCAGGGCGTGGCAGGGGGGTGTTTGTTGTGTGTGTTTGGGTATTTTGGGTTTAGGTTCTAGTTTTCCTATTTCTATGTTTAAATCTGGCTTTTCTATTTCTATGTGAGTTTTGGCAATGACCTCCAATTAGAGGTTGTTGTTGTCTCTAATTGGAGGCCATATTTAGTTGTGTTTGTTTTCACTTGTGTTTGTGGATGGTTGTTTCTAGTATAGTCTGTGCACCTTACTGGACTGTTTTTGTCGTTTGTTTATTTTGATTAAGTGTTTTCTTTAATAAAATTAAGAAGATGAGAACTTTACCCGCTGCGTTTTGGTCCACTCAATACAACCCTTGTGACAGAACCACCCACCAAAGAACGACCAAGCAGCGGAGGAAGGAGCAGCAGGAGAGCTATTTGGAGTCATGGACATGGGAGGAGATCCTCGATGGTAACGGTCCATGGAGTCAGGCTGGGGAGTACCAGTGCCCGAAGGAGGAGCTGGAGGAAGCAAAGAGGGAACGACGGAGGTATGAGTCATTATATCCTCCATTTCAGGAGGTGAGGAGGTGGGGGGGGGGGCATACGGGGAGTTGGGCTAAGTCAGGGGGAGCCCTGACCTAACTTCCCGGGCGTATAGGAGAGAGCCGTGGAGCAAAAAGGAGCCAGTCAAGGAATCAAGCGAGGCGCTTGACGCGAGATTCCGGAGAGAGGTACTGGCGGAAAGGGCACGAAGGAGCACCTGTGCTTACTATGGGGAGTGACGGATCAAGCAAGCACCATGTTATGTGGAGATACGCACAGTATCGCCAGTGCGCAGCTCCAGCCCGGTGCGCTTGCTGAAAGCTCCTCACAGGTGTCATGCTAGAGCCAGCATCGAGCCAGGACCGGTGATGCAAGTTGCATGCATCAGACCGCCGGTGACGGTTCATGGCCCAGTGTATCCTGTTCCTGCTCCTCGTACTCTTCCTCCAGTGCATCAGCCCAGTCCAGTACGTCCTGTTCCTGCTCTCCACACTAGCCTTGAGGTGCGTGTTACTAGTCTGGCGCCTCCAAAGCCAACCCCACGCATCAGGCCTCCAGTGCGCCTGCCCAGCCCAGTACGTCCTGTTCCTGCTCCTCGCACTAGCCCTGTGGTGCGGGTTACTAGTCTGGTGTCTTCAAAGCCAGCCCCACGCATCAGGCCTCCAGTCCACAGTCCCCGTCCAGAGCTTCCGGCGACAGTTCCCCGTCCAGAGCTTCCGGCAACAGTTCCCCGTCCAGAGCTTCCGGCAACAGTTCCCCGTCCAGAGCTTCCGGCGACAGTTCCCCGTCCAGAGCTTCCGGCGACAGTTCCCCGTCCAGTGCTTCCAGCGACGTCCTACAGTCCGGAACCGACAGAGACGTCCTACAGTCCAGAACCGACAGAGACGTCCTACAGTCCGGAACCGACAGAGACGTCCTACAGTCCGGAACCGACAGAGACACTCTTCAGCCCGGAACCGACAGAGACGCTCTTCAGCCTGGAACCGACAGAGACGCTCCTCAGCCCGGAGTCTCCAGCGACGCTCCTCAGCCCGGAGTCTCCAGCGACGCTCCTCAGCCCGGAGTCTCCAGCGGCGCCCCTCAGCCCGGAGTCTCCAGCGGCGCCCCTCAGCCCGGAGTCTCCAGCGGCGCCCCTCAGCCCGGAGTCTTCAGCGGCGCCCCTCAGCCCGGAGTCTCCAGCGACGCCCCTCAGCCCGGAGTCTCCAGCGACGCCCCTCAGCCCAGAGTTTTCAGAAATGGGACTAAGCCCGGAGTTTGGGGTTGTTTTGTGGGGTTTTTGTTTAAGGTGCATTCGGGGTCTGCACCTTTGGGGGGGGGGGGGGGTACTGTCACGTCCTGACCAGTAAAAGGGGTTATTTGTCATTATAGTTGGTCAGGGCGTGGCAGGGTGGTGTTTGTTGTGTGTGTTTGGGTATTTTGGGTTTAGGTTCTAGTTTTCCTATTTCTATGTTTAAATCTAGCTTTTCTATTTCTATGTGAGTTTTGGCAATGACCTCCAATTAGAGGTTGTTGTTGTCTCTAATTGGAGGCCATATTTAGTTGTGTTTGTTTTCACTTGTGTTTGTGGGTGGTTGTTTCTAGTATAGTCTGTGCACCTAACTGGACTGTTTTTGTCGTTCAATTATTTTGATTAAGGGTTTTCTTAATTAATGAATTAATTGAATAAGTGTTTTTTTTTAAGTTAAGAAGATGAGCACTTTACCCGCTGCGTTTTGGTCAACTCAATACGACCCTTGTGACAGGGGGACTATGCAAAAAAAGTGCTATAATTTCTAAACGGTTCAGCTGATGTGGAGGAAAATACCCTCAAATTAAAGCTGACAGTCTGCACTTTAACTTCATAGAGCCACAACAACAAAAATGTGTCACTGTCGTGCTCTCATTGAAAACAATGACATCCGGTATGCCATCTAGCGTCTACCTCGTACCATCTAAATACAGCATCTGGTCCCTGTACCATAAGGTGTAGCGCTAAAGCAAACCATCGTCTCACAAACCACATTTTCATCTACAGCTTTTCTGCAAGTAAAGTCATACCTCATACAAAAAATCACTACAGCTGTGATGGAAACCATAGCCATGGGAAGTTGGGGTGATGAGGGTGCTGCAGCACCCCTTGAAAAATAATACAAATTGAAGAAAATACAAAATAAAACAAATTCACAAAAACTGGGCCTTTAATAGTCCTATATTAGTGGACGATACAGATCAGTTGTTTGTTTGACTCTGGAAACCATGCAGTTAACTAGGCTACAGATTAAATAAATGATGATGAATTTCACAGGGTGCTGAAAGTGCACGATATGAGCTTGATGCTTCTTTCCAATAAATGTTGAGGGTCTTATTCTGGTTTATATCCAAAATAATCTCATCATGTAGACTAACCTACCCACAGAGCCTACTTGCACTATATCTGTGAGCTGTTGGCTAGAGCTCACGTACCAAGACCAGAGTAGGCAGATTTGCTATTTAATGTAAAAGTTTGTGACAAAACTATCAGTAGAGTTAAAAACAGATTATTATTCGATAGTCTACATGAAAAATGTTGTGTACACCACGTCATCACACACTGATTTTAATCTGCTTGGTGGAAACACACCACTGGTGGAAAATTTGCATATTTTCGTAAGGTGGATTTTTGAATATTCGCATAAAAACCTGTTGTCAGTTGGATGGACACCTAGCTACTGACAGTGATTTATGATGGCGGGCCGTTGCGATAGATATCCACAACTTTTGTGATAGTAGTAATAAAGCCATAAAAGGAACAGCATGAAACAAAGCAGGGCTCAGGAGGGCGCTTTAATCAGCTCGTAAACACATCCACTGCATCAAGTAAATGACATTATCACCAAGCGGATACTAAATCTAACATCAATCAACATCGTCAACGCTCACACGTCATATCCATCAGTGCTAAAGCATGCCATTCTGACAGGCTGATCCTTGAATGCAGATCTCCCAACTGAGAACCATAATGGAAACCATTTCACCCTCAAAACCATTGGGGCCCAGCTGCGACGTCATCCCTCAGGGTCTCTATGCTGCCACCTACTGATATGTCATCTCTCAGTGCAGCGTGTCTCTCAGGAGAAGTGGGGGTTTTGAAAGGAATCATATCAGGAGAAGTGGGGGTTTCAAAAGGAGTCTTTTAACACTAGTAGCACTGGAATTCCATAACTACCTGAACCGCCATGACTTGATATTTCAATTATTATTATTATTATTTCAAATATTCAATAATAAATAATACATTGTAAAGTTATGGTAGCTAACGTAAGCTAGCATTTGCATTGACAAAAACGTAACATTACATACATGGGTACTGGTAGGTAACATTACATACATGGGTACTGGTAGGTAACATTACATACATGGGTACTGGTAGGTAACATTACATACATGGGTACTGGTAGGTAACATTACATACATGGGTACTGGTAGGTAACATTACATACATGGGTACTGGTAGGTAACATTACATACATGGGTACTGGTAGGTAACATTACATACATGGGTACTGGTAGGTAACATTACATACATGGGTACTGGTAGGTAACATTACATACATGGGTACTGGTAGGTAACATTACATACAGTCGTGGCCAAAAGTTTTGAGAAGGACACAAATGTTAATTTTCACAAAGTTTGCTGCTTCAGTGTTTTTAGATAGTTTTGTCAGATGTTACTATGGAATACTGAAGTATAATTACAAGCATTTCATAAGTGTCCAAGGCCTTTATTGACAATTACATGAAGTTGATGCAAAGAGTCAATATTTTCAGTGTTGACCCTTCTGTTTCAAGACCTCTGCAATCCACCCTGGCATGCTGTCAATTAACTTCTGGGCCACATCCTAACTGATGGCAACCCATTCTTGCATAATCAATGCTTGGAGTTTGTCAGAATTTGTGGGTTTTTGTTTGTCCACCCGCCTCTTGAGGATTGACCACAAGTTCTCAATGGGATTAAGGTCTGGGGAGTTTCCTGGCCATGGACCCAAAAAATCGATGTTTTGTTCCCCGAGCCACTTAGTTATCACTTTAACCTTATGGCAAGGTGCTCCATCATGCTGGAAAAGGCATTGTTCGTCACCAAACTGTTCCTGGATGGTTGGGAGAAGTTGCTCTCGGAGGATGTGTTGGTACCATTTTTTATTCATGGCTGTGTTCTTAGGCAAAATTGTGAGTGAGCCCACTCCCTTGGCTGAGAATCAACCCCACACATGAATGGTCTCAGGATGCTTTACTGTTGGTATGACACAGGACTGATGGTAGCGCTCACCTTGTCTTCTCTGGACAAGCTTTTTACCGGATGCTCCAATCAATCGAAAAGGGGATTCATCAGAGAAAATGACTTTACCCCAGTCCTCAGCAGTCCAACCCCTGTACCTTTTGCAGAAATCAGTCTGTCCCTGATGTTTTTCCTGGAGAGAAGTGGCTTCTTTGCTGCCCTTCTTGACACCAGGCCATCCTCCAAAAGTCTTCACCTCACTGTGCGTGCAGATGCACTCACACCTGCCTGCTGCCATTCCTGAGCAAGCTCTGTACTGGTGGTGCCCCGATCCCGCAGCTGAATCAACTTTAGGAGACGGTCTTGTCGCTTGCTGGACTTTCTTGGGCCCCCTGAAGCCTTCTTCACAACAATTGAACCACTCTCCTTGAAGTTCTTGATGATCCGATAAATGGTTGATTTAGGTGCAATCTTACTGGCAGTAATATCCTTGCCTGTGAAGCCCTTTTTCTGCAAAGCAATGATGACTGTACGTGTTTCCTTCCAGGTAACCATGGTTGACAGAGGAAGAACAATGATTCCAAGCACCACCCTCCTTTTGAAGCTTCCAGTCTGTTATTCGAACTCAATCAGCATGACAGAGTGATCTCCAGCCTTGTCCTCGTCAACACTCACACCTGTGTTAACGAGAGAATCACTGACATGATGTCAGCTGGTCCTTTTGTGGCAGGGCAGAAATGCAGTGGAAATGTTTTTTTTGGGATTCAGTTAATTTGCATGGCAAGGAGGGACTTTGCAATTAATTGCAATTCATCTGATCACTCTTCATAACATTCTAGAGTATATGCAAATTGCCATCATACAAACTGAAGGAGCAGACTTTGTGAAAATTAATATTTGTGTCATTCTCAAAACTTTTGGCCACGACTGTACACGAGTACTGGTAGGTAACGTTACATACATAATATACTTTATTTTGTTGTGTAACTGAAATTCCTTACTGTCATCTCTGCAAACAATGACTAACATCCGATAACACAAACAAATTCCTTAGTGGCACATTTCGAAACCCTCACTTCTCCTTATATGGTTCCTGACTGAGCCGAGGATCCATGCGTGAATCACTCCTCCGTGCATGCACACAGCCTTTTAAGTGTGATTTTCTCTCCTTATTGATTTACAAATGTAAAATGCTCTCTCATCCAGGTGATATGTGAAAAGTGGGATGGCATTTACATTTTTACATTTAAGCAGTCACTCTTATCCAGAGCAACTTACAGGAGCAATTAGGGTTCATTACCTTGCTCAAAGGCACATCGACAGATGTTTCACCTAGTTGGTTCGGGGATTCGAACTAGCGACCTTTCAGTTACTGGCTCTTAACTGACCATTTACACCACTAGAAACTCCCAACTCACTCGATGAGACACCTTCTCCTGCTTAAGAAATCCTAATTGAGAATATTCACATCTGCTTTGGGATCTGCGCTATAGTCGCTATGCAGCTGTTTTACTTGACCGATCATTTGCCCATTTCCCTGTGTCTGATAAAGAATATTTTATGGAAATGCACCCATCTTCCAGGATCCATAATGGGTGATGGTGGAGTTGAGTGTTGCACTGATGAGGTTGTTTTCTGTCATTGATGAATGTAAATAGCTGAGAAAATGTCAGAGTAGGAGCTTCAAAGGGCTCATTGCATTAATTTGACATAATCAATGTCTCAGTATCTTGAGGGCATTCCAACACACGATCACAAGGTTACTCTAATTGTTTGAAGCTGTGTGAATATGATAATAGGCAGAACCACTGCATATGTCCTGGTGCGTAGCCACCCACTGTACTATCAAAGAGAACACTATCCCAGTTAATTTGAGAACAAACCATCTTTTCACCCCTCCCATTTTGACGGGTTGAGGTTTCAGTCCACCACATAATTGGTGTCTTTTTTTCTTAGTCTCTATGAATGAGCACCAAGGACGTGTCATTGGGCCTTGCTTCCATGATGTCATCTAGATAGGACTGGAGCGGAGCATCAATCCACATTCATTCCCTTCTACTGCCAAGTTGATATGAGATCCAGATCCTTTATATCAGGGGTCCCCAATTACATTCAGCCGTGGCCCGATTTTTCTTTGAGCAAATGGTCGGGGGCCGGAACACTGCATATTGATCACAAGAATCCCGAAAAGATAGTATTTGACAAAAACGGACTCATTTCAAACCGTGATTACATTGGAATAGGACCAGATAAGCCTATGCCTCTCTTTTTATGCATGGGAATACTTGAACAGATTTCCTAAATTATAATCACCTTGAGTTGATTTGCTGCAGATTTTACAGTCTTATGTCCAACAACGAAAATTATTGAGAACTTGGAGGGCCAAATAAAATCACCCCCAGGCAGTTTATTGGGGAACCCTGCTTTATATCATGTAAGAGAGATATTTAATATTTTCATTCCTGATCAGACCAATCATGACTGTTACAAATACATAATAGCACATATTCTTCAGATATATTCCTTAATAGATTGTTTCTTTTTGTGATCCAAATATATTTGAAGATAACCATCAGTAGTTCCAGTAGGCTACTGTTTATCATGCCATTTTATTCCAGAATGTTTCACATTTTTATGTAGTTTAGTCAGATTATTTATGTGACATTGACAGACAAAATGGCTGACAACATGACAACATACTACATGGGAGTTGCCATTGTCTGGACTGCTGCTAAAACATTCTACTTCCTGATTCTCTCCAGACATCCGTAGCAGGAGCCAAGTAAGAAAAAAGGGGAGAAACAGAGCAGCAATATATAACACCCATGTGATTTATAAGAGCCATATTTATCAAGTTGATATAAACTATTCAACTATTACCAGCCGACACATTACTCTAGCGATTCATTCACGTCAGACTTCGAGATGATACACCCCCTCCTCCCAACACACACACACACACACACACACACACACACACACACACACACACACACACACACACACACACACCACCACCACAGCCAACAACACTACACAAACCTCCCTATACTCCAATGGATTCCTATAGAGACTTCTCAGAGAAAATAAGAGCAGGGAAGATGGGGGGCCTTTCTCAACTCATTCAAATTCAGTAGGCCTAAGTGATGATGCTGCAATGTACTGTATCACACATTGATCTGACTCTGAGCACCGTATGAGGGAGCAGAGGGTATTAAACAGACTAATGGGGCTGACTGGGAAACAAATAGGACCAGAAACAGACACAGCTACACACACAGCCCCAAGAAATACCAAGCTACGCATCACTTTTACGACTTTAATGTATTTTAGTGTTAACTGTGAAATTGAAGTTCAAATTACCTACCAATCCTGTTGTTGTTGGTGGTAAGTTTTTATGTGTCTTCTGCCCTGAGGAAAGTGTAGAGACGATATATTGCCGGCATTATAGGAAGTAATATCATGCTGAGCTAGCAGGTGTTTCTGCATTACAATAAACCAATGACCTATTTGGAGGGGCATGTTAAATGTATGAGGAAGAGTTTAGGGTAGGGAATTATATGTTGTCTTCCAGGTAATGTGATAAAGAGTTTCTGTCATGTATAAACAGGAACTAAATGTAAATGCAATACTTTCCAGACAGAATTGAGAAAATGTATTACCGCTACACATTCTTGAGGAGATTGCATTTAGCTCCAGTAGGTAGATGAAAGAGAAATAACTGGTGAAATTATAAATGATTACATCGAGCCTCACTATCAACAAGCAGGTTGGTTGGTGTTTTGGAGATGTTCACATTGTCATTGTTAAATCACTATAGCTCAGATAAAGATCAAACTTGGAAGCAGCAAACATCGACTTTCTTTTCATTTTTGTGTCATACATTTTTTTATCCAGCTCCTGTGGCACATTTGGATCTCCTTTTATAGATGCCACAATGTGGGTTTACTGTCACAGCTCTGTGGGCAACACCTGTGTCCCCTCCTGAAGCCTCCCCAGATCTGACAATTGAGATGGAGGTGTCTGTTGGCTCATCTAGTAATTATCTCTCTCACTCTCATTCTCTGTGTGTGTGGAAACTATCTGTTCTGTGGAAGTTCAGCTAGCCTCACCCATGCCAATGTACCATGACCTCCCACAGCAGAAGAAGAGCAGTGCTGCTAGCCCTGCACAGCTGCACACCACATGCTCTCCACTGTCTGCCTGTAAGCTGTTATTGTCCGTGGCAGTGGACACAGTAAACACTTGACGCAGTGAGACCGGACCCGAGTAAGACATTTACAATGACAAGTCCTGAGTGGTTTGGCACAGCGGGAGATGTCATCACTGTCATCATCTTGGGTTGATTGTCTTGGCAGTATTTTACAGTAAGTTGCCGTAATGACCTACAGTTGCAGGTACACTCTGACTACTCTGGTAACTAGAACGTTTTTGCTAAACTGTTAGAATAGGTACTTAATAGTATGGTTTAATTTGTTTTAATTTATTTTCTAATGAGTTATTAGTTTTGTAACTACACCAATAAATTGCAAATCCATTTAGGCCTAAATACATGGTATAGGTGGAATATCATGTCAGTAGCAAGATTTCCATCCAATTGACAAAATATTTTCATGCAAATATTCTGCACAAAAACAATAAGTGCATTTTCCCACCAGAGATGTGTTTCCATCTATTTGACTTGTTGCGCATAAAGGCTGTGCATTAAACACATTTCCATCGCATTTCCAACTCTACTGATGGTTTTGTCTCAAAATGTTGGCACATGCGCTCTAGCCAATAGCTCACAGAAACAGTGCGGGTATAGCCAATTACAGTTGAAGTCGGAAGTTTACATACACCTTAGCCAAATGCATTTAAACTCAGATTTTCATAATTCCTGACATTACATTTTTCCAATAATTGTTTACAGACAGATTATTTCACTTATAACTCACTGTATCACAATTCCAGTGGGTCAGAAGATTACATACACTTAGTTGACTGTGCCTTTAAACAGCTTGGACAATTCCAGAAAATGATTTCATGGCTTTAGAAGCTTCTGATAGGCTAATTGACATCATTTGAGTCAATTGGAGGTGTACCTGTGGATGTATTTCAAGGCCTACCTTCAAACTCAGTGCCTCTTTGCTTGACATCATGGGAAAATCAAAATAAATCAGCCAAGACCTCAGACAAAAAATTGTAGACCTCCACAAGTCTGGTTCATCCTTGGGAGCAATTTCCAAATACCTGAAGGTACCACGTTCATCTATACAAACAATAGAACACCATGGGACCACGCAGCCGTCATACCGCTCAGAAAGGAGATGCGTTCTCTCTACTAGAGATGAACATACTTTGGTGCGAGAAGTGCAAATCAATCCCAGAACAACAGCAAAGAACCTCGTGAAGATGCTGGAGGAAACGGGTACAAAAGTATCTATATCCACAGTAAAACGAGTCCTATATCGACATAACCTGAAAGGTCGCTTAGCAAGGAAGAAGCCACTACTCCAAAACCGCCATAAAAAAGCCTGACTACGGTTTGCAATGGCACATGGGGACAAAGATCGTACTTTTGGAGAAATGTCCTCTGGTGTGATGAAACAAAAATGGAACTGTTTGGGCATAATGATCATAGTTATGTTTGGAGGAAAAAGGGGGAGACTTGCAAGCCCAAGAACACCATCCCAACCGTGAAGCATGGGGGTGGCAGCATCATGTTGTGGGGGTGCTTTGCTACAGGAGGGACTGGTGCACTTCACAAAATAGATGGCATCATGAGGCAGGAAATTTATGTGGATATATTGAAGCAACATCTCAAGACATCATTCAGGAAGTTACAGCTTGGTCGCAAATGGGTCTTCCAAATGGACAATGACCCCAAGCATACTTCCAAAGTTGTGTCAAAATGGCTTAAGGACAACAAAGTCAAGGTATTGGAGTGGTCATTACAAAGCCTTGACCTCAATCCTATAGACAATTTGTGGGCAGAACTGAAAAAGCGTGTGCGAGCAAGGAGGCCGACAAACCTGACTCAGTTACAGCAGCTCTGTCAGGAGGAATGGGCCAAAATTCACCCAACTTATTGTGGGAAGCTTGTGGAAGGCTACCCGAAACATTTGACCCAAGTTAAACAATTTAAAGGCAATGCTACCAAATACTAAATGCGTGTATGTAAACTTCTGACCCACTGGGAATGCGATGAAATAAAAGCTGAAAGAAATAATTCTCTCTACTATTATTCTGACATTTCACATTCTTAAAATAAAGTGGTGATCCTAACTGACCTAAGACAGGGGAGTTTTACTCGGATTAAATGTCATGAATTGTGAAAAACTGAGTTTAAATGTATTTGGCTAAGGTGTATGTAAACTTCTGACTTCTAATGTATGTACATGAAGGCAGGGTAAAGTGACTAGGCATCAGGATAGATAATAATAACAGCAAAATAAAGAACAGAGTAGCAGCAGCAAATAATGTGTAAAAGTGTGTGGGAATGTGTAATGTGTATGTGTGTGTGTGTGTGTGTGTGTGTTTGTGTTGTGTCGGTCTTTGTGTGTGTCTGGGCGTATGTAGTGTTTGTGAATGTGTGTGGGTTTTGTGTGAGAGTGTCAATGTTGTGGGTGTGAGTGTGTAAATGGTTTGTGTATATATATATATATATATATATATATATATATATATATATATATATATATATATATAGTCTAGTGAGCGTGCGTAGGGTCAGTGCATGATAGAGTCAGTGCAGTTAGTTTGGGTACCATTAATGGACTATTTAGCAGTCTTATTGTTGGGGGTAGAAGTTGTCTTGGAGCCTGTTGGTCGGAGAGCCAATGCTCGGGTACCGTTTGCCGTACGGTAGCAGAGTGAACAGTCTATGGCTTGGATAGCTGGAGACCAGATATGGAGGGGATGGTACCAAGTGGTGATGCAGCCAGTAAGGATGCTCTCGATGGTGTAGCTGTAAAACTTTTTGAGGATACGAGGCCCTTGCCAAATCTTTTCAGCTTCTTGAGGGGGAAGAGATGCTGCCGTGCCATCTTCACGACTGTGCGGGTGTGTGTGGACCATGTTAAGTCCTTAGGGATGTTGACACCAATGAACTTAAAGCTCTCCACTGTCCTGGCACCACACTGCTAAGTCTCTGACCTCTTCCCTGTAGGCTGACTCGTGTAGTCAGAAAAGTTGATGATGGTGTTGGAGTCGTGCGTGGCCACGCAGTCGTAGGTGAACATGGATACAGCAGGGGACTAAGCACACACCCCTGAGGGGCCCCAGTGTTGAGGAACAGGGTGGCCGATGTGTTGTTGCCTACCTCACATAATTATTTCCCCTCTTGTACAGGTGGGAGAAGGCAATGTGAAGTGCAATTGAGATTGGGTCATCTGTGAATCTGTTGGGGTGGTATGCGAATTGGAGTGGGTCTAGGGTGTCTGGGATGATGGTGTTGATGTGTGTCATGACCAGACTTTCAAAACACTTCATAATTACATAAGTGAGTGTTATAGGGTGATAGCCATTTAGGCAGGTTACCTTGGAGCTCTTGGGAACAGAGAAAATAGTGGTCAGTTTGAAAACTATTGGGATTACAGATTGGGACAAGGATAGATTGAAAATGTCTGTGAAGCCACTTGCCAGCAGGTCTGCACATGCCTTGAGAACTTAAACAAAAGTACATTTTGTGTGCACTATGTCATCACGCACTGATTTGGATCTGCAACAAGTCAGTTTGGTGGAAACACATTACAGGTGGGGAAAATTCTCACATTTTCTTTATGCGTATATTAGAATTTAGGCATGAAAATCTGTCGCCAATTGGATGGAAACCTAGATGCTATGTCCATTTTGTGGTATGGGTTGTGGTTAGGGCATAATGAAGGCCTATCTGGTGGCAGGGCTTTGAAGGGGACTCAACAACTCCCCCTAGGGACAAACAGCATGTAGAGTTGCACACAACATACTTTGAAGATGACCAAGTGTGTAAATTGTTGTAGCTGAGACACCATAACACAACTTAGATTGAATGTATTTAGATTGAATGTAGTATATTATCATAAACTACACTGAACAAAAATATGAACGCAACATGTAAAGTGTTGGTCCCATGTTTCATGAGTTGAAATAAAAGATCACAGAAATGTTCCTTATGCACAAAAAGCTTATTTCTCTCAAATTTGGTGCACAAATTTGTTTACATCCCACTTAGTGAGCATTTCTCCTTTGCCAATATAATCCATCCACCTGACAGGTGTGGAATATTAAGAAGCTGCTTAAACAGCACAATGATTACACAGGTGCACCTTGTGCTGAGGACAATAAAAGGCCACTCTAAAATGTGCAGTTTTGTCACACAAGACAATGCCACAGATGTCTCAAGTTTTGAGGGAGCGTGTAATTGGCATATTGACTGCAGGAATGTCCACCAGAGCTGTTGCGCAGTGTGGAGTGCGATTGAGATTGCGTCATCTGTGGATCTGTTGGGGCGGTACGCAAATTGGAGTGGGTCTAGGGTTTCCGGGATGATGGTGTTGATGTGAGCAATGACCAACCTTTCAAAGCACTTCATGGCTACCGACGGGAGTGCTACGGGTCGGTAGTCATTTAGGCAGGTTACCGTCGCTTTCTTGGGCACCACTCCACGGTGGCGGTGGGGTTATGGGAAGACATAAGCTACTGACAACGAACACAATCACATTTTATTGGAGGCAAGTTGAATGCACAGATATACTGTGACGAGATCCTGAGGCCCATTCTCGTGCCATTCATCCACCGCTATCACCTCATGTTTCAGTATGATAATGCACGGCCCCATGTCGAAAGGGCATCTCTGGCGCGGCCCACGCTTGGATTGCGTCCTACCTGACAGGTCGCTCCTACCAGGTGGCGTGGCGAGAATCTGTCTCCGCACCATGTGCTCTCACCACTGGTGTCCCCCAGGGCTCTGTTCTAGGCCCTCTCCTATTCTCGCTATACACCAAGTCACTTGGCTCTGTCATATCCTCACATGGTCTCTCCTATCATTGCTATGCAGACGACACACAATTAATCTTCTCCTTTCCCCCTTCTGATAACCAGGTGGCGAATCGCATCTCTGCATGTCTGGCAGACATATCAGTGTGGATGACGGATCACCACCTCAAGCTGAACCTCGGCAAGACGGAGCTGCTCTTCCTCCCGGGGAAGGACTGCCCGTTTCATGATCTCGCCATCACGGTTGACAACTCCCTTGTGTCCTCCTCCCAGAGTGCTAAGAACCTCGGCGTGATCCTGGACAACACCCTGTCGTTCTCCACTAACATCAAGGCGGTGACCCGATCCTGTAGGTTCATGCTCTACAACATTCGCAGAGTACGACCCTGCCTCACACAGGAAGCGGTGCAGGTCCTAATCCAGGCACTTGTCATCTCCCGTCTGGATTACTGCAACTCGCTGTTGGCTGGGCTCCCTGCCTGTGCCATTAAACCCCTACAACTCATCCAGAACGCTGCAGCCCGTCTGGTGTTCAACCTTCCCAAGTTCTCTCACGTCACCCCGCTCCTCCGCTCTCTCCACTGGCTTCCAGTTGAAGCTCGCATCCGCTACAAGACCATGGTGCTTGCCTACGGAGCTGTGAGGGGAACGGCACCTCCGTACCTTCAGGCTCTGATCAGGCCCTACACCCAAACAAGGGCACTGCGTTCATCCACCTCTGGCCTGCTCGCCTCCCTACCTCTGAGGAAGCACAGTTCCCGCTCAGCCCAGTCAAAACTGTTCGCTGCTCTGGCACCCCAATGGTGGAACAAGCTCCCTCACGACGCCAGGACAGCGGAGTCAATCACCACCTTCCGGAGACACCTGAAACCCCACCTCTAAGGAATACCTAGGATAGGATAAAGTAATCCTTCTAACCCCCCCCCCTTAAAAGATTTAGATCCACTATTGTAAAGTGGTTGTTCCACTGGATATCATAAGGTGAATGCACCAATTTGTAAGTCGCTCTGGATAAGAGCATCTGCTAAATGACTTAAATGTAAATGTAAATGAAAGGATCTGTACACAATTCCTGGAACTGAAAATGTTCCAATTCTTCCTTGACCTGCATACTCACCAGACATTTCACCCATTGAGCACGTTTGGGATGCTCTGGATCGACGTGTACAACAGCATGTTCCAGTTCCCGCCAATATCAGGTAACTTCTCAAACCATTGAAGAGGAGTGGGACACCATTCCACAGGCCACAATCAAGAGTCTGATCAACTCTATGCGAAGGAGATGTGTCGCGCTGCACGAGGTAAATGGTGGTCACACCAGATACTGAATGGTTTTCTGGTCCACACTCCTACTTTAAAAAAAAACTGTGACCAACAGATGCATATCTGTATTCCCAGTCATGTGAAATCCATAGATTAGGACATAATGAATTTATTTAAATTGACTGATTTCCTTATATGAACTGTAACTCAGTAAAATCTTTGAAATTGCTGCATGCTGCATTTATATTGTTGTTCAGTGTATTACACACACACACACACACACACACACACACACACACACACACACACACACACACACACACACACACACACACACACATACACACACACACACACAGACTGTCATAAACTCTGATTACAAGTGAAGAGATCAGGTAAGATCTCAAGTATATTAGAACAATCGCATGTTGAGCGATGAGATAATAACTGATGTTATGACTTGGGTGTTTGTGGGGACATGAATGTGAGATGTGAACATTAAAAGATATCCAGTATTTGACAGGTATCACATTTCCCCTCAGGCTAGGAGAATCTTCATTCTGATGAGTCTGTCAGTCAAATAGACGTGCGTGTCGACACGCTGGCGCTGAACAGGAGCTGAAGACAGGAATCAGGAATAACTCTAAAGCAAGTCACAAATGGAATATTTGAATAGCTTGTGCAAAGAAAGACTGATAATGTACAAAGTACGATATGTTTAGTTTTGTGCTTATATGCTTTAATTTTTGATCTAATGCATATTTAATGATACTTCCTTCCCTTAGATAACCATTAATGTCATGAAAACGCATTAACTGTGTGCTTTATTCCTCATCAGCGATGAATTGAACACATTTCCCGTTTAGGATGCACTGAAGACTCTGTCATTTGAGCCTTGCTTTCTGTGTGGAATTTCCAACCACTGTCGCTGATTCCAGGAGAGTGATTATCTACAGAGCGCCTCGATTGTACAAATTCCCTAAATGGATAATTCATAATCAGTCTGGATAAATTAGCCGTGAGTGAACTGTACTCTATAGTGTAGCGGAGGGAATGGATGCTGGACGACGCAGGCTTTTTAAATTCCTTGCTTTCAGCACCAAGTGTGAATGGCCTCTCTGTATGCATTTTTCACCCCAGCATATGCCATGTTCAGTATATGACATACGGTGATTTACTGCCCTCTTTCAGCTAAATAATTTACAGTGATATGGCTCTCTGGGCTTTTAATGGTTGTTGTATGGGACTGTATGCTTTTAAAATGTTCCACAGGGCTATAGGTGGAGATGAATAGTAGCAAGGCCCTCTGGACTGATTAATAATCTGCACAATACTTCACAGAAAACCCATGAAAGAGTACACAGGCCACAGAAGAGGCCTGAGAGAGAACGTGTGTGTGAGTTTGTGCGCGCACATCCATCCTAGATGTGTGTTCGCGTGTGTGTTATAAGTGTACACTTTAATTCGTGCAGAGCTCCAAAGCTAACCAGCTTTGTCTGTGGCGTGTGCAGGATTTAAAAAATAATAATATTTGATGCATGATTTACCTTCAGTATTCACAAGGGAGACTCTTTATAAAATATGAATGTGCTGTTGTCACCAAATGTTTGTTTTTGTCAGTCTAAATGCCGGTTCAAAGAGAAATAGGATCAGTACTAGGCACGAGTCCACTCTGTGGTCGGTAAACACGCTGCTATTATATTATTCATTACCAAGTCCTTTAAACTTCATTTCATGAATACTGCCAATCAAAAGGTATTGTTGTGCTGTGAAATATTATTCTTGGCTAATATTTAACATCTCTGGTGAGCCGTCAGATATAGAATACAGCCTTTAGAATAGGTATGATGTACTGCCGATTAATCAAAGGACTGTTGACTGTGTGGAACACCTGTTGATATGCCCAGAGATGATAAGAAATGTCCCACCCATTCATCTGATGAATGCAGCTCCGCTTACCACAACTCCTTCTCATTCCAAAGTTGATATATTTGAGTTCAATGGCTGAATGTCATTCGTTTACATGGTATTTGTTCTCTGTAGACAGCTCAAAGCAGTAGGAGTGAGAGGCGTCTGACTGCGGCCCCCGTCCAGGGAAACCAAGCCCCCTCTTGCTTCTCTTTCGATTGGCTCGTGGCTACATCCTCATTCTACGGGTCGACTGTAGCATTGTAGCTAACCCTAACCCCTTTCCTAACCTAATTCTCTTTACCTGCTATGTTAATTCACCCGACCTGCTGCGTTAATTATCCTAACCTGCTATGTTAATTCAACTAACCTGCTATGTTAATTACCCTAACCTGCTGAGCTAGTTCTCCTATACTGCTATGTTAATTAGCCTAACCTGCTATGTTAATTAGCCGAACCTGCTATGTTAATTATCCTAACCTGCTATGTTAATTACCCTAACCTGCTGAGCTAGTTCTCCTATACTGCTATTTTAATTCACCTAACCTGCTATGTTAATTAGCCTAACCTGCTATGTTAATTAGCCTAACCTGCTATGTTAATTAGCCTAACCTGCTATGTTAATTAGCCGAATCTGCTACGTTAGTTCTCCTAACTTGCTACATTAATTATTCAAACCTGCTACGTTAGTTCTATTAATCTGCTATGTAAACAAACCTGGAGAGACAAAAAGGGTGCTTGGTTTCCCTGGGCGGTTCTTCTCTGCAGTTTCCCTGGACGCGGGCCACAGCCAGATCTTTATGGTAGGGGTTGCTTCTGCTTGCTTAGCCCAGTTCTCTTACCAAAGAGGTTCAAGCAAACGCTTCAACAGATTGAGTGTTAGCAGGTTTTTAGCCAGATTGTTGGAGACGATAAAATAATATTTTCTTCTCCTAACCGTCACGGGAGAATAGATGTGACAGCTGAGAGCGAACGTGAGGTTGACGAGGAAGTTTGACTGCAGGATGCAAAATGGGGTTTGGAATCTGAACTTCAAAGCTGTAATTGTTAATTCTACCCCTCAGCTGTGTGATAGCTACAGAAACTCACGGTAAAGGGCTGTACTGTCAGTGTGTTGTCAGCGTTACACTTTCACATTTAGATAATTTAATTGAGGAAAGAAGCAACATCAAGCACCATAAGGAAGCTGATAGGGTACTGAACTTTTCAAGCATTTATTCAACTTTATATACAAGTTAGTAAGTAACCATTAAAATATTAAGACTTTCATAGCCTGCACCATCAACATCAATGAGTAATTCCGTTCCTGTTGTTTTGATGTATTATCAGTTATATTATTGATAGCAGTGACTACAATGCAGAATACAGGCCAGTTTAAGCTTGAAGAAGAAATCCTGAGGTCTTTGGCTGCCCTGACAGAAACATGATCAGTCGCTCATGTTGTAACGTCCTTCATCAACATCCCAATATTGAGGAGCAATACACAAACTAATGCTTCGATCACACCGACAGCGTCTTCGCATTTTGGTACACCAGAAGTACATTAATTTCCAATGGAATGCTGCGTTTGCGTTGCAGAGGTAGTGCGTTCTGTGAGGTGCATATGTTTGTCACGCCCTGATCTGTTTCACCTGTCCTTGTGATTGTCTCCACCCCCTCCAGGTGTCGCTTATTTTCCCCAGTGTATTTATCCTTGTGTTTCCTCTCTCTCTGTGCCAGTTCGTTTTGTATGTCTCCAAGTCAACCAGCGGTTTTCCTATTTGCCTGCTTTTTGCATTCTCCTTTTTTCTAGTCCTCCTGGTTTTGACCCTTGCCTGTTTCTGGACTGTGTACCTTCCTGCTTTGACAACGAGCCTGTCTGCCACTCTGTACCTCCTGGACTCTGATCTGGTTTTGACCTGTCCATGACCATTCTCTTGCCTACCCCTTTGCATTAATAAACATTTTAAGATTCCAACTATTTGCCTCCTGTGTCTGCATTTGGGTCTCGCCTTGTGCCTTGATAATGTTGGATTTATCGAACGTGTGTCGAACTCTGTGTAGACCCCTTGACAGAAATGGCAGCAGAAGGTGAATGTTGAACTTTTGCTGCACACATATCCAGATGATGCTGTGTACCATTCAGCGCAATGACGCTGTAGGTGTGTGAGGTAAGGTATATGATTGCAGCATTAAGCCATTGCACTGTGTCTCTATCCCTTATATGAGCAGAATAATAATACAAATATGAAGTCCAGATGAAAGCACATCTAATGTGACCATAATCTAATTTGTTTTCTGCCTCGGAAAGTCGGCCCAGATTTCTCTCCTTGACACTTCATCTTGTTTCGTTTCCCTTACTTATTAATTCTACATGCGAGGCCAGTTCACACATTCTGCTCTCCTCACACCATTAGGCTGTGCCTGTCATATAATATAATAATATATGCCTGTCTTGTTTTAATAAGCACACAGTGGAAGGTTCTCTGACTATTCCACACAAGTCATTTGTCTTTGCTTCAATGAAGTTGTAGAGATATGTTTTTGTGTGTGTGTAGTATTTTTGATATCCACGTGATGACTGTTCGCAACCACTACCTGTTCTTCACAAAGGCCTATCAGACATGGGGGCCTTGTCTACCACATATTTCTTCACAGTTCTCTATATTAGGTGTGTTAATTGATATTTCCCCCTAACCACTGTCTATTCAGCTACACATGTTCCTAATGACAACTCCAACCGTGGTCCAGCCTAACTACTATAGATCCAATTTCCATACATTGGAAGCTTTAAAGGCTATTCAGAGGAAAACCTGGCTTTTCTCCACAGCACTGTATAGTTTTCATATCACATGCTTAGTGGTGGTTCCTAAGGTTATATTTACCCAGGCTAACTGTATCCCCTTTCATTGAAACTCAAGCCAATGAGGGATTTTTAAAATTCTAATAAGAGTGCCATTTACAAGCGGTCTTTCTAGGGTGCTGGACCAGGGACCACAAACAGAGGACTTGTTAATAGCACACATCCACTACACACCAGAAGCTCCTTATATGGCACAAACCACCACACACTCCTAGGCTAGACCAGTATGTTCTGATAGCAAATGCTGGACCATGTCTGCCCACACAAAAATACTTCAGTTTACAATAGAATACTATAGTATTTACTATAGAATTCTGTAGTAAACTGTAGTAAATTGTAGAATCCTATACTTCACACTGTAGTATCCCTTGATTGATTTTATTGGACTATTTATAAACACAATAAAACAACAAATGTCTATACAATGCATTTAGACATTTGTTGAGAATTACACAAAACAAGTGTAAAATGTATTTCCATTGTGGTCCTAGTTCAAACATCAAACATGTTATACATTTACAGCTAACCCACATGAAAAAATACTATATTTTACTATGGTCTAAATACTGTAGTATTACTTTATTTATATACTATAGCATTCAATGTGTGTTTTTTACTGACTTTAATGTAGTATTCACTGTAGTGTTTTTGCGTACATTACTGTTGTATTTACTGTAGTGTTTTTGCGAACATGACTGTATTATACTGTGGTATTTACTGTAGTGTTTTTGCGGACATGACTGTAGTATACTATAGTATCCACTGTAGTGTTTTTGCGGACTTTAGTGTAGTATTAACTGTAGTGTTCTTGTGGACTTTACTGTGGTATACTGTAGTATTTACTGTAGTGTTTTTACGGACATGACTGTGGTATACTATAGTATTCAATGTAGTGTTTTTGCGGATATCTCATACAATCGTAAATACTTAGGACTTCAAGTCACATATCGTATAATTAATTTCAAATACCTAGTATATTTATGATTATCTGTGTAGAGCAAGCCACTATCTGGGTATGTATTATTGGTTGTCTGATGATTGTTGATTATTTATACTGGTAAAGCCAAAAGGAACTAGCAGATGGTTTTTAATCTTTGTACAGAATTCCCTACTTGCTAACGTGGATGCGGGGGAATGCATTTCTGGCAGGTGTGCCCTCTACCAATCTCTATGGTCAAGTGAGGACGGAGAGCACTCGTGGCAGGTGTGCCCTCTATATAACTCTATGGCAAGGTATTTATATGGGCAGGTTCGATAGTGCCTCCTTTCAATATGGATCCTTCACCCAGACAGAGCTGAGTAGTTGAGAGCAACAAACAACAACCAGTATGCATAATTATCTTCTTAAAGAGGATAAGAGAACTCCCTCACCATTGTTTTGAATAGTTTATATCGGCTGCTAATGGCTGTGAAATGCTCAGTCAAATAGACTCAAAATAGCTGTTTATCTGTTGTCGTTGGTACTTGTTGTGTTAATGGACACGTTAATAATTTTTGCACTTTTTGTGCATTGCTTTATGCTAACTAGGCCTGCTCTATGGCTATGCTTGCTCCTTTTGTTAGCTTTATTGTTTGTTTGCTTGCCATGTTATGCTGTGTAGCCATCGATAAATTAGCCTGCTTTGGCCTACCATGCCGCATGCTATTTCACCCCCTTTCTGGCCATTCATTGTTAACTGCTGCTATATTTCTGCATAGCTTCACCAATTTCTGCTTATTGCATTTGTATATTGCCATGGATTACTGCCATTAACAGCCAATTATTTATGTACACTACTGTTCAAAAGTTTGGGGTCACTAAGAAATGTCATTGTTTTTGAAAGAAAAGCACACTTTTTGTCCATTAAAATAACATCAAATTGATCATAAATACAGTGTAGACAATGTTAATGTTGTGAATGACTATTGTAGTTGGAAACACCAGATTTTTTATGGAATATCTACATAGGCGTACAGAGTCCCATTATCAGCAACCATCACGCCTGTGCTTCAATGGCACGTTGTGTTAGCTAATCCAAGTTTATCATTTTAAAAGGCTAATTGATCATTAGAAAACCCTTTTCCAATTATGTTAGCACAGATGAAAACTGTTGTCCTGATTAAAGAATCCATAAAACTGGCCTTCTTTAGACTAGTTGAGAATCTGGAGCATCAGCATTTGTGGGTTTGATTACAGGGTCAAAATGGCCAGAAACAGACTTTCTTCTGAAACTCTTCAGTCTATTCTTCTTCTGAGAAATGTAAGCTATTCCATGCGAGAAGTTGCCAAGAAACTGAAGATCTCCTACAATGTTGTGTACTACTCCCTTCACAGAATAGCGCAAACAGGCTCTAACCAGACTAGAAAGAGGAGTCGTAGGCCCCGGTGCACAACTGAGCAAGAGGACAAGTACATTAGAGTGTCTAGTTTGAGAAGCAGACGCCTCACAAGTCCTCAAATGGTAGCTTCATTAAATCGTACCCACAAAACACCAGTCTCAACGTCAACAGTGAAGAGGCGACTCCGGGATGCTGGCCTTCTAGACAGAGTTCCTCTGTCCAGTGTGTGTTCTTTTGCCCATCTTAATCTTTTATTTTTATTGGCCAGTCTGAGATTTGTTTTTTTCTTTGCAACTCTGCCTAGAAGGCCAGCATCCCGGAGTCGCCTCTTCACTGTTGACGTTGAGACTGGTGTTTTGTGGGTACGATTTAATGAAGCTACCAGTTGAGGACTTGTGAGGTGTCTGCTTCTCAAACTAGACACTCTAATGTACTTGTCCTCTTGCTCAGTTGTGCACAAGGAAATTTCTAAGTGACCCCAAACCTTTGAACAGTACTGTATGCTCTATGCTGTTATTGCCTGTTATTTGCACCTTTGTCTTTTAGATAATCCATACTCCATACAAAGCCAAACAGGTTTAAATTCAAAACATGTCTCATCAACAACTGTCAATTGTTCTCTGCCATGTATCTCATTACCTGAATCTATAAATACTTAAACTGAACTGCTCTTTAACTGGAGTCCCACAGTAGATGGGCATAACCTAAACTTCAATCAGTTACAATCTTTATAAAAGCACCCATTGGTCATGTTCAGGTGAGTGTTGTACCTTGGGTGTGGGCTGTACGGCATTGGTGTGTCTGGTTTATTTCTGTGAGCAACCATTTTGTGACCATCCTGTCTTGAAGAAATGTTTTGGGTGTGGTTGATTGTTCTGAATGGTATGTGGTGAGTTTGACCATCAGTGAGTTTATTCATGTGTGCCAGTATTCAAGATGTTCATTGTGTAAAGCCATTGCAATAATGTCCTTTTGTTTTCATTTGGTTTGTTTGGAGAGGCTTTGCTGGTTTGCGGTCCAGGCAGTTTATTGGCAGCGCCCTCCAATAAGGTGACTGTATTTAAGTAAAGTAATTTGTATTTCTAAAATATGTATTGTTTATATAAATGCAGTGGTTAACTGTTCATCCATTTCTACCATCAGAAATACAGTATTTCTTACTGCTTTTGGTGATCTTGTGAAATTGGTCAGCTGAATCTTTGTAAGCACTGTTATATTTCAGAAAGCTATCTAGCGGAAGTAAAAGATCAAAGAGGTCATTTTGGTGTACTTTTGTTCATGTGTTATCTGTGTCAAAAAACAACCTCATCTTCTAAGCTTTAATAAACTTTGATGGTTTATGTCTCTAATGTTTAGATGTTACAATTGTAAAGAAAAAGTGCATATTTTTGCTAAGGTCTTGTGGGCTGCATTGCTCAGAACTGTTGACCCAACACAATAGGTGGCCTGTCACAAACCTGCGTCTTATGTTTTCAAGTGTTATCCTCGTTAAACCGTAAATGGTGTAGTTTGTAAGGTGTGGCATTTTAGCTAACCCTAGTCTTAAGGTTTTACTGCATTCATGTCTGCAAAAACACTAGTGAATACTAGAGTCATATCCACAAAAACACCAGTGAATACTACAGTAAAGTCTGCAAAAACACTACAGTGAAAATTATAGTATACTACAGTCAACCACAAAAACACTACAATGAATACTATAGTATATAAATATAGTAATAATACAGTATTTAGACCATAATCTACTATAGTATTTTTTCATGTGGCTGTTGTAAATCAGTTTTACCACATTTTTACCAGCATGTCACATGTGCAACCAGGGACAAGAAAATCCTACACAACATTTACTCCACACACAGAGATACATACAAAGTTCTCCCCCGCCCTCCATTTAGCAAATCTGACCATAATTCTATTCTCCTGATTCCTGCTTACAAGCAAAAACTAAAGCAGGAAGTACCAGTGACTCGCTCAATATGGAATTGGTCAGATGACGTGGATGCTACACTACAGGACTGTTTTGCTAGCACAGACTGGAATATGTCCCGGGATTCATCCAATGGCATTGAAGAATACACCACCTCAGTCATCAGCTTTATCAATAAGTGCATCGATGATGTCGTCCCCACAGTGACTGTACGTTCATATCTCAACAACAAGCCATGGATTACAGGCAACATCCGCATCGAGCTAAAGGCTAGAGCTGCTGCTTTCAAGGAGCGGAAGACTAATCCGGACGCTTATAGGAAATCCCGCTATGCCCTCAGACGAACCATCAAACAAGCAAAGCGTCAATACAGGATTAAGATTGAATCCTACTACACCGGCTCTGATGCTCGTCGGATGTGGCAGGGCTTGAAAACTGTTATGGACTACAAAGGGAAACCCAGACGCAAGCTGCCCAGTGATGCGAGCCTACCAGACGAGCTAAATGCCTTTTATGCTCGCTTCGAGGCAAGCAACACTGAAGCATGCACAAGAGCACCAGCTGTTCTGAATGACTGTGTGATAACACTCTCAGTAGCCAATGTGAACAAAACCTTTAAACAGGTCAACATTCACAAAGCCGCTGAGCTAGATGGATTACCAGGAAGTGTACTCAAAGCATGCGCGGACCAACTGTCAAGTGTCTTCACTGACATTTTCAACCTCTCCCTGACCGAGTCTGTAATACCTACATGTTTCAAGCAGACCACCATAGTCCCTGTGCCCAAGAAAGTGAAAGGAAACCTGCCTAAATGATTACTGCCCCGTGGCACTCACATCGGTAGCCATGAAGTGCTTTGAAAGGCTGGTCATGGCTCACATCAACAGCATCCTCCCGGACACCCTAGACCCTCTCCAATTCACATACCGCCCCAACAGATCCACAGATGACGCAATCTCAATCGAACTCCACACTGCCCTTTCTCACCTGGACAAAAGGAACACCTATGTGAGAATGTTGTTCATTGACTACAGCTCAGCGTTCAACACCACAGTGGCCATGAAGCTCATCACTAAGCTAAGGACTCTGGGACTAAACATCTCTCTCTGCAACTGGATCCTGGACTTCCTGACGGGCCGCCTAAAGGTGGTAAGAGTAGGCAATAACACGTCTGCCACGCTGATCCTTAACAATGGGGCCCCTCAGGGGTGTGTACTTAGTCCCCTCCTGTATTCCCTGTTCACCCACGACTGCGTGGCCAAACACGACTCCAACACTATCATTAAGTTTGCTGACAACACAACAGTGGTAGGCCTGATCACCGACAACGATGAGACGGCCTGTAGGGAGGAGGTCAGAGAACTGTCAGTGTGGTGCCAGGACAACAACCTCTCCCTCAATGTGAGCAATACAAAGGAGCTGATCGTGCACTACAGGAAAAGGCGGGCCGAATTGGCCCCCATTAACGTCGACGGGGCTGTAGTGGAGTGGGTCGAGAGTTTCAAGTTCCTTGGGGTCCACATCACCAACGAACTGTCATCGTCCAAACATACCAAGACAGTAGTGAAGAGGGCACAACAAAACCTTTTCCCCTCAGGAGACTGAAAAGAGTTGGCATGGCTCCCCAGATCATCAAAAGGTTCTACAGCTGCACCATCGAGACCATCCTGACCGGTTGCATCACCACCTGGTATGACAACTGCTCAGCACCTGACCGTAAGGCACTACAGAAGGTAGTGCGAATGACACAGTATATCACTGGGGCCAAGCTCCCTGCCACCCAGGACCTATATAATAGGCGGTGTCAGAGGAAAGCCCATAAAATTGTCAGAGACTCCAGTCACCCAAGTTATAGACTGTTTTCTCTGCTACCTCACGGCAAGCGGTACTGGAGCACCAAGTCTAGGACCAAAAGGCTCCTCAACAGCTTCTACCCCCAAGCCATTAGACTGCTGAACAATTCATAAAATCACCACCGGACAATTTACATTGACCTCCCCCCACCCCTCCCTTTTGTACACTGCTGCTTCTTGCTGTTTGTTTGTTAACTATGCATAGTCACTTCACCCCCACCTACATGTACAGATTACCTCAACTAGCCTGTACCCCTGCACACTGACTCAGTACCGGTGCCCCCTGTATATAGCCTCGTTATTGTTATTCTTACTGTGCTACTTTTTATTATTACTTTTTATTTTAGTCTGCTAGGTAAATATTTTCTTCTTCTTGAACTGCACTGTTGGTTAAGGGCTTGTAAGTATTTCATGGTAAAGTCTACACTTGTTGTATTCGGCGCATGTGACAAATAAAGTTTGATTTGATTTGTATGCCTGGAAAGGTAAAATAGAAATACTCAACCCTATATAGGTAATATACTTGTGTGAGATGTGGAGAGGAGGAAAATGAAAAACAGGTATAGCCTTGATATTTTAGACAGTTGTTGACAATGGGTTCTACACTGAGCTGTCCTGTCTAAGGATGGTAAGTTGGTGGTTGGAGATATCCCTCTAGTGGTGTGGGGGCTGTGCTTTGGTAAAGTGGGTGGGGTTATATCCTGCCTGTTTGGCCCTGTCTGGGGGTATTGTCGGACGGGGCCACAGTGTCTCCCGAACCCTCCTGTCTCAGTCTCCAGTATTTATGCTGCAATAGTTTGTGTCAGGGGCTAGGGTCAGTCTGTTATATCTTGAGTATTTCTCCTGTCTTATCCGGTGTCCTGTGTGAATTTGAGCAGCAGCAGCTGAAAAATGAGCTCCTACAAATATTGAAATTTACATGGTTTTTAGAGTGAAGTACATCGGAAAAAAATCTAAAGAAAACTGCAAGACTGAATAGGAGAAAAAACAAGCAACAAACAAAGAAGATAGGCTTTTGAAAAAAGTTACTATTTTTCATAAAATTGTAGTTATCTTAGCTAGCTGAATTGTTTACCAGTTGCTAAGCAGTTGCTAGGGACTCTTTTGGAAGAAGCTAGCTAGCTAACAAAGAATAACAAAGAATATCTAGTTAACAGAAGAAAAGAAAGAGAAAATCAGGACAGAAGAAAAAGGATATCAAAGTGAAACAGTTCTCTAAAGACACAAGAGACAATAATACAAGAAACAACACTTCTGTAGCTTGTCAACTATGTGTCTGTCTATCCCTGTTCTCTCCCCTCTGCACAGGCCATACAAACGCTTCACACCGCGTGGCCGCTGCCACTCTAACCTGGTGGTCCCAGCGCGCACGACCCACGTGGAGTTCCAGGTCTCCGGCAGCCTCTGGAACTGCCGGTCTGCGGCCAACAAGGCTGAGTTCATCTCAGCCTATGCTACCCTCCAGTCCCTAGACTTCCTGGCGCTGATGGAAACATGGATTACCACAGATAACACTGCTACTCCTACTGCTCTCTCCTCGTCTGCCCACGTATTCTCGCATACCCCTAGAGCATCGAGCCAGCGGGGTGGTGGCACTGGAATCCTCATCTCTCCCAAGTGGACATTCTCTCTTTCTCCCCTGACCCATCTGTCTATCTCCTCATTTGAATTCCATGCTGTCACAGTTACCAGCCCTTTCAAGCTTAACATCCTTATCATTTATCGCCCTCCAGGTTCCCTTGGAGAGTTCATCAATGAGCTTGACGCCTTGATAAGTTCCTTTCCTGAGGATGGCTCACCTCTCACAGTTCTGGGTGACTTTAACCTCCCCACGTCTACCTTTGACTCATTCCTCTCTGCCTCCTTCTTTCCACTCCTCTCCTCTTTTGACCTCACCCTCTCACCTTCCCCCCCTACTCACAAGGCAGGCAATACGCTTGACCTCATCTTTACTAGATGCTGTTTTTCCACTAATCTCATTGCAACTCCCCTCCAAATCTCCGACCACTACCTTGTATCCTTTTCCCTCTCGCTCTCATCCAACACTTCTCACTCTGCCCCTACTCGGATGGTATTGCGCCGTCCCAACCTTCGCTCTCTCTCTCCCGCTACTCTCTCCTCTTCCATCCTATCATCTCTTCCCTCTGCTCAAACCTTCTCCAACCTATCTCCTGATTCTGCCTCCTCAACCCTCCTCTCCTCCCTTTCAGCATCCTTTGATTTTCTCTGTCCCCTATCCTCCAGGCCGGCTCGGTCCTCCCCTCCTGCTCCATGGCTCGACGACTCACTGCGAGCTCACAGAACAGGGCTCCGGGCAGCCGAGTGGAAATGGAGGAAAACTCGCCTCCCTGCGGACCTGGCATCCTTTCACTCCCTCCTCTTTACATTCTCCTCTTCTGTCTCTGCTGCTAAAGCCACTTTCTACCACTCTAAATTCCAAGCATCTGCCTCTAACCCTAGGAAGCTCTTTGCTACCTTCTCCTCCCTCCTGAATCCTCCTCCCCCTCCCCCCCTCCTCCCTCTCTGCGGATGACTTCATCAACCATTTTGAAAAGAAGGTTGACGATATCCGATCCTCGTTTGCTAAGTCAAACGACACCGCTGGTCCTGCTCACACTGCCCTACCCTGTGCTTTGACCTCTTTCTCCCCTCTCTCTCCAGATGAAATCTTGCGTCTTGTGACGGCCGGCCGCCCAACAACCTGCCCACTTGACCCTATCCCCTCCTCTCTTCTCCAGACCATTTCCGGAGACCTTCTCCCCTACCTCACCTCGCTCATCAACTCATCCTTGACCGCTGGCTACGTCCCTTCCGTCTTCAAGAGAGCGAGAGTTGCACCCCTTCTGAAAAAACCTACACTCGATCCCTCCCATGTCAACAACTACAGACCAGTATCCCTTCTTTCTTTTCTCTCCAAAACTCTTGAACGTGCCATCCTTGGCCAGCTCTCCTGCTATCTCTCTCAGAATGACCTTCTTGATCCTAATCAGTCAGGTTTCAAGACTGGGCATTCAACTGAGACTGCTCTTCTCTGTGTGACGGAGGCTCTCCGCACTGCTAAAGCTAACTCTCTCTCCTCTGCTCTCATCCTTCTAGACCTATCTGCTGCCTTTGATACTGTGAACCATCAGATCCTCCTCTCCACCCTCTCCGAGTTGGGCATCTCCGGCGCGGCCCACGCTTGGATTGCGTCCTACCTGACAGGTCGCTCCTACCAGGTGGCGTGGCGAGAATCTGTCTCCGCACCACGCGCTCTCACCACTGGTGTCCCCCAGGGCTCTGTTCTAGGCCCTCTCCTATTCTCGCTATACACCAAGTCACTTGGCTCTGTCATATCCTCACATGGTCTCTCCTGTCATTGCTATGCAGACGACACACAATTCATCTTCTCCTTTCCCCCTTCTGATAACCAGGCGGCGAATCGCATCTCTGCATGTCTGGCAGACATATCAGTGTGGATGACGGATCACCACCTCAAGCTGAACCTCGGCAAGACGGAGCTGCTCTTCCTCCCGGGGAAGGATTGCCCGTTCCATGATCTCGCCATCACGGTTGACAACTCCCTTGTGTCCTCCTCCCAGAGTGCTAAGAACCTTGGCGTGATCCTGGACAACACCCTTTTGTTCTCCACTAACATCAAGGCGGTGACCCGATCCTGTAGGTTCATGCTCTACAACATTCGCAGAGTACGACCCTGCCTCACACAGGAAGCGACGCAGGTCCTAATCCAGGCACTTGTCATCTCCCGTCTGGATTACTGCAACTCGCTGTTGGCTGGGCTCCCTGCCTGTGCCATTAAACCCCTACAACTCATCCAGAACGCCGCAGCCCGTCTGGTGTTCAACCTTCCCAAGTTCTCTCACGTCACCCCGCTCCTCCGCTCTCTCCACTGGCTTCCAGTTGAAGCTCGCATCCGCTACAAGACCATGGTGCTTGCCTATGGAGCTGTGAGGGGAACGGCACCTCCATACCTTCAGGCTCTGATCAGGCCCTACACCCAAACAAGGGCACTACGTTCATCCACCTCTGGCCTGCTGGCCCCCCTACCTCTGAGGAAGCACGGTTCCAAACTATTCGCTGCTCTGGCACCCCAATGGTGGAACAAGCTCCCTCACGACGCCAGGACAGCGGAGTCAATCGCCACCTTCCGGAGACACCTGAAACCCCACCTCTTTAAGGAATACCTGGGATAGGATAAAGTAATCCTTCTAACCCCCCCCCCTTAAAGATTTAGATGCACTATTGTAAAGTGGTTGTTCCACTGGATATCATAAGGTGAATGCACCAATTTGTAAGTCGCTCTGGATAAGAGTGTCTGCTAAATGACTTAAATGTAAATGTAATGTAAATGAATTTAAGTATGCTCTCTCTAATTTTCTTTCTTTCTCTCTCTCGGAGGACCTGAGTCCTAGGACCATGACTCAGGACTACCTGGCCTGATGACTCCTTGCTGTCCCCAGTCCACCTGGTCGTGCTGCTGCTCCAGTTTCAACTGTTCAGCCTGCGGCTATGGAGCCCTGACCTGTTCACCGGATGTGCAACCTGTCCCAGACCTGCTGTTTTCAACTCTCTAGAGACAGCAGGAGCGGTAGAGATACTCTGAATGATCGGCTATGAAAAGCCAGCTGACATTTACTCCTGAGGTGCTGACCTGTAGCACCCTCTACAACCACTGTGATTATTATTATTTGACCCTGCTGGTCATCTATGAACATTTGAACATCTTGGCCATGTTCTATTATAATCTCCACCCGGCACAGCCAGAACAGGACTGGCCACCCCTCATAGCCTGGTTCCTCTCTAGGTTTCTTCCTAGGTTCTGGCCTTTCTAGGGAGTTTTTCCTAGCCACCGTGCTTCTACACCTGCATTGCTTGCTGTTTGGGGTTTTAGGCTGGGTTTCTGTACAGCACTTTGTGACATCAGCTGATGTAATAAGTGCTTTGTAAATACATTTGATTTGATTTGATTTGATAATGTCTCCTGTATGAAACTCAGTCTGTAGCCTACCTACAGTAAACAGTGTTCACCTAACCAGCCAAACTGGTTCAGCCCTCAGCCATGATTTTAAAGAGCTCCTATCGCTCATATCCCATTTCAGCTGCTCCACCCAACACCCTGTTTACAGAAACATACAAACCCTCATCTCCTTTATTGCTTTTTCTGATACCTTGTCTGCATCCCAATTAGCACCATATTCCCTATGTAGTCTATGGGCCCTTGTCAAAAGGAGTGACTATCAATGTAATAGGGTGCCATTTGGGATTCGTGTTCTTTCTCCATCTATTCACCAGTAGGTTGAGAAATTGTTTCTTTTATGTTCAGGAGGCTGAGGCGAGCACTTAAAATACAAGCAATATAATTTACATGTCTTTGTGTTCATTTGTGTTAATTTATACCTATTACCTATACACATGAAAAATACCACTAAACTCAAACTTGAAACTTCAACCAACACCTTTGGAGTTGAAGCCATTGGCTTGAAACCATCCCAATAAAGCTTGCTTTATTGTTTACCTAATGTAAAACATCCTACATGGTAAGAATTTACCTACATTCTGCATAGTTATGGTTCTGCTTGTATAAAGTGACAGAGCCAGTTGATGTATGACCTTAATCAAATGCAAATCTAAGTGGTACAAAACGCTGCTGCTATTTTCTCTACTTTGTAATATGTAAAACCCTCTCTGCTGTTATCTGAAGACAATCCCATCTCTCCTCTGTCACCGACAGGTCACCATAAAAAACACAACCTCTGACAGCTAAACTATGCCTCCCATGATTACATTTCCCTGTGTCGTCGTATTAGTGGCTGTAGCCAACGGCTGTAATACAGGGTTAATGGTATGCAAACCAAGGTAATGCAATAGAAGTTCGTTCCACCATGTGAGTATGTCAGAGAATAAGATATCACAGAGAGGTTTGACATTTTACTTTTTCTGTTTAACCTCAGGCTCATTCACATACTGTATGTTGTCGCAAATCAAATATTGCATTGCCACTGTTATCATTAACTTCTCGGTGAGTGTGTGTGAATGTGTGTGTGCGTGTGCCTGTGTGTGTGTGTGTGTGTTTGTGATACCCTTCTGTACAATACCACAGCTGTCCTTGACCCCTTTCCTGAGTTGCCTGTCTGTCCACTTACTCACTCATACGTCATGAACACGTTACTTCGAAGACCTTTATCTCCACAGAGCCCTGTGAAGCTGTCTGCAGACGGAAACAACGTGTGGCTATAACACAGAGTGGATCCATTTGGAGGAGTCTCTCCTCATGTAATTGCCCTCCGTTTCAAAAAAGGGATTAAAAGGATTTATTGAAAATCAGATCTCAGGTTATGGGCCCTGGTTGACAGCGACAGAAAAATCTAGAATTTACTGTCTGCTTTTACTGGCGGATTTCAGGAATAATTGTTGCGGGACATGATGGTAAGTTAGCCGTTATAAACCTGTCCCCTATATAAATGACCTAATCAGGAGATCCCAGCGGTTATATGAATTGAAGCACTCATTCGTCTTCAAGGGCCTGTGTGTGCATATAAACCCACAACGACCAGCATATACTTCACGGTGGAAAGGGTGTCCCCGCTGTTTACAGAGTTAGAGGGAAATTGATGACTTTTTGCATGCTCAATCAACTGTGAAATGTCCATTTAATCATCGGTAAAAACCCCCCTGGTTTATTTGTGCGGCAGCAAGGATTTACATTACCAAACATCCCCTGTATTAATCATGACTTCATCACTCAGGCCCACCGACTGACAGGCTGCATAAACCACCTCACTGTCCTGTACTACCGCCCTGTGGATGGTGTGTGTGTGTGTGTGTGTGTGTGTGTGTGTGTGTGTGTGTGTGTGTGTGTGTGTGTGTGTGTGTGTGTGTGTGTGTGTGTGTGTGTGTGTGTGTGTGTGTGTGTGTGTGTGTGTGTGTGTGTAAGTGTGCTACTAAAGTAGGTAGGGAAAAACCTGGACTTGGATTCACTCACCCCTCACTCTGTCCAGTAGAAATATTGAGTTATAGTGACACAGATTGCATTTTTCTGCTCTGAGGGCCTGAGGGGTTGTAAAATAGACTTTATTCTAAGGAGAGGCACAATATAACTCACTCACATGGACCTTGACTTTCAAAAAGGAAAATAAACGATTTATATTTTTAAAAGGAAACAAAGACAAGAATAAACATGAAAAGTATAAATGTCACAACAAAGATTCCATTACATTCAAGACAGTTTCTCTGTAAATGACGATAGCCTATGTGTGCTTTTGTACTGTATCCTCAAATAAATGGGTTTGAATGTCAAAATAGTGTGACAAAAGGTAATGATTTGACACTTGAGTTTTGCTAAGTCTTTACGCACAAATATCCTAGCTGTCCCGCATCAACGAGATTTGTGAGTGATAAGCACCTTGCACATACAGTCCCCCACTTCACTCTATCTACTTTAGCATATATCATAGTATGAAGCACACTTTACCATCAACAATGAATCCTTCATCAAAGACTGAAGTGTAACTTTAATGCTCTGCATGAGGAGCATGTTACATTTGCCACTTTAAACAAGATGAATGGGTCAGGCAGCCATTTACATTCTCATACATTTTTATGACTGGGCCATGAAGAGAACTTGATGTATCACTAACAAGATAAATGTCGGGCATAAAGCCTTGGCAGCTCTGACTTTAAACAATCTTTCATTGGATGCCACTCTCTTTTACTTTTACAATGACACACTGTCTGTCTGTCTGTCTGTCTGTCTGTCTGTCTGTCTGTCTGTCTGTCTGTCTGTCTGTCTGTCTGTCTGTCTGTCTGTCTGTCTGTCTGTCTGTCTGTCTGTCTGTCTGTCTGTCTGTCTTGAACTTAAACATTTAAAAGTATGCACACACGCTCGGACGCACACATGCACGTACGAAGCACAGACATACACAACACACACACATGACAGGGAGCACCCCTTTCAGGTGGAGAAGAACATAGGTATTTGGTTTGTGTGTGGCGGCATCACTCAATACCCGACTAGACCCTTTACGATTACCACAAAGAGTTTCACATATTTCACATAACACGTGTGTGTGTGTGTGATGGGATACAGCTTCAGGGCTCTACTCAATCCGCATTGCGGAAATTCAGCGTTACAAACATGATTAACCTAACGTAGCGGGCGTAAAAGAAAGGCCTGAAACTAGATCCCCTACATACTGGTCTTGACGAGAAGACACACATCTGGAGGAGGGGTTAAGATGGAGTGTCATCTTGTTCATGTGGAAAAGCGGAAGTAGAGTCAGGCTCTCTTTCCATTTCCCCTGAAATTAAAGGCAACGTTTCTGCGTTAGCAGAGACTGCTTTCACTGCTTAATTCATTCCCTTTCATCTATGAAAATAAGCTGATACTGGACATTATTATCTACAATTTATTTCAGATTTTTTTTTTAATCTTAGTTAAATATATTTTACATTATGGCATTTTTATTCCAAGAAAAAACGAAAATGCATTTTACAGTAGCCTACTGTATGTATTGCTTACCTAAAACATCTGTTAATACATTTGAAGTCCTTCAAAATATACTGAACAGAAGTATAAACACAACATAAAGATCACAAAAATGTTCCATATGCACAAAAAGCTTATTTCACTCAAATTCTATGCACAAATTTGTTTACGTCCCTGTTAGTGAGAATTTCTCCTTTGTCAAGATAATCCATCCACCTGACAGGTGTGGCATTTCAAGAAGCTGCTTAAACAGCATGATCTTTACACAAGTGCACCTTCTGCTGGGGATAATAAAAGGCCACTCTAAAATGTGCAGTTTTGTCACACAACACAATGAATGACACAATGTTCAGCATTGTAACAGACTTCAGTAGGCAAATGCTCACATTCAATAGCCACTGGCACGCTGGAGAAATGTGCTCATCATAGATGAATCCTGGTTTCAACTGTACCGGGCAGATGGCAGACAAGGTATCTGTGACCAACAAATGCATATCTGTATTCCCAGTCATGGAAATCCATAGATTAGGGCCTAATGAATTTAAATTGACAGATTTTCTTGTATGAACTGTAACTCAGTAAAATCTTTGAAATTGTTGCATGTCACGTTTATACTTTTGTTCAGTGTAGAAACTACATATCCTGAAGTAGAATAGAAACTACACTGAATAAAAACATAAAGGCAACATGTAAAGTGTTGCTCCTATGTTTCATGAGCTGAAATAAAAGATCTCAGAAATGTTCCATATGCACAAAAAGCTCATTTCTCTCAAATTTGGTGCACAAATTTGTTTACATCCCTGTTAGTGAGAATATCTAATTTGACAAGATAATCCATCCACCTGACAGGTGTGGCATATCAAGAAGCTGCTTAAACAGCATGATCATTACACAGGAACACTTTGTGCTGAGGACAATAAAATGTGCAGTTTTGTCACACAACACAATGCCACAGATTTCTCACGTTCTGAGGGAGTGTGCCATTGGCATGCTGATTTCAGGAATGATCACCAGAGCTGTTGCCACAGAATGTAATGTTAATTTATCTACCATAAGCCGTCTCCAACGTTGTTTTAGACAATTTGGCAGTACGTCCAACCCGCCTCCCAACCGCAAACCACATGTATGGTGTTGTGTGGGCGAGTGGTTTGCTGATGTCAACGTTGTGAACAGAGTACACCATGGTGGCGTTGTGGTTATGGTATGGGCAGGCATAAGCAACGGACAACGAACACAAATACATTTTATCAATGGCAATTTGAATGCACAGAGATACCGTGATGAGATCCTGAGGACCAAAGTCGTGCCATTCATCTGCCGCCATCACCTCATGTTTTAGCATGATAATGCACGGCCCCATGTCGCAAGGATCTTTCCACAATTCCTGGAAGCTGAAAATTCCATGTCACATGTCTCTGAATCAAAGTGTACAACAGTGGGTTCAAGTTCCCGCCAATATCCAGCAACTTCTCACAGCAATTTTCAGAGGAGTGGGACACATGACACAGGCCACAGGTCAGATCAACTCTATGTGAAGGAGATGTGTCACACTGCATGAGGAAAATGGTGGTCACACTAGATACTGCCCCTACCATTTTTATTTAAGGTATCTGTGACCAACAGATGCATATCTGTATTGGAATCCATAGATTAGGGCCTAATTTATTTATTTAAATTGACTGATTTCATTATATGAACAGTAACTCAGTAAAATCTTTGAAATTGTTACATGTTGCATTTATATTTTTGTTCAGTATAGAAATACTGTAGGCTACTCTGGGTGGGGTCACAGTAATTAGAATAATAGTGATCGAGAATGTGTTAAAGGAAACAAAAAAGTATATTCAGAGCCCAGAGCTTGTGGTTGAGCAGTATCAGAACTTGTGGTTGAGCAGTATCAGAGCTTGTGGTTGAGCAGTATCAGAGCTTGTGGTTGAGCAGTATCAGAGCTTGTGGTTGAGCAGTATCAGAGCTTGTGGTTGAGCAGTATCAGAGCTTGTGGTTGAGCAGTACCAGAGCTTGTGGTTGAGCAGTACCAGAGCTTGTGGTTGAGCAGTACCAGAGCTTGTGGTTGAGCAGTATCAGAGCTTGTGGTTGAGCAGTATCAGAGCTTGTGGTTGAGCAGTATCAGAGCTTGTGGTTGAGCAGTACCAGAGCTTGTGTTTGAGCAGTACCAGAGCTTGTGGTTGAGCAGTATCAGAGCTTGTGGTTGAGCAGTATCAGAGCTTGTGGTTGAGCAGTATCAGAGCTTGTGGTTGAGCAGTACCAGAGCTTGTGGTTGAGCAGTACCAGAGCTTGTGGTTGAGCAGTACCAGAGCTTGTGGTTGAGCAGTACCAGAGCTTGTGGTTGAGCAGTATCAGAGCTTGTGGTTGAGCAGTATCAGAGCTTGTGGTTGAGCAGTATCAGAGCTTGTGGTTGAGCAGTACCAGAGCTTGTGGTTGAGTAGTACCAGAGCGAAATTGGAACTGGAGAGAAGGCAGACAATTGTATTAATCTCCTCAAATTATGCTCTGCTCCTCGCTGCATGCTCGCTCACTTGCATGCTCTGGCATTCAAAAGTAGCCCTGCTTTAAGGCTATTAAAGAACTGTCAATGAATAATTATATAAATGGATGGAATCAGTGAATGAATGGCGGCAGCAACCATTACACGGTCTGACAAGCTGCATAACAAATTAGACAAAAATTATGCCGTCGAACAAGATACTAAATTGTTCAAACAAGATACTATGTCATTCAAACAAGATAATTCCAAGAGTCCAATTTTTTGTCTTATTTTCTTTCTTGGGCTTCAGGGCTTCAGCGATATAGATTGAATAGAGCCCTTACTCAACATGCAAAGTGCACAGACATGTTTTGTTCTCTACCTAGCACAGAAATACATTTAGCTGTAATGTTGTGATTTGATGTTAGCTGGTGAGGCAGTAGCCTGAAAGGCAGCTGAAAGCTTCACTTTGCAGTTGCCAGTTCCCTTCAAGGATTTCTGGAGAATGATACATGTATGTGTACATTTTGGAGCGGCTTTCCAGCAAGGAAGAAACGAAGCTGGGTCGCAGGAAGAAATCCTTGGTAATAGTGATGGAGGAGGCTGGATGGAGCTGTCTGAAGGATTGGAGTGATGGAGGAAGACGTCTCTCTCTCTCTCTCCCTCCTTCTCTCTCTCTCTCTTTCTCTGTCTTCCTCCCTCTCCTCTCTCTCCCTCTCTCTCTCGATAGATTTACATCTTGTGTTGGTTGGCTGTAACGACGGGAAAATTAGAGCAGATTAATCAGTGTCTGACAGACAGTCAGGTGGACAGACACTTTTACCCAGCTAGACCGCAGTTTAAAAATATGCACGTCAGTGTGCACGTCAGGACTGAGTGGATGGATACTCCTGCAGGCCTCAGTAGTAATTTACCAATGGCCTTGGCCCATTTGGTAACAGGTGAGCGAGGGGCGTTAAACACTTCGAATTATGTATTACCTGTTCCAGGTAAATTACTATTTTATTATACGGCCCACTCCACTTTTACAGGTGAAATATTTGCAACTTTTGATTGAACTGCTGAACATGAGTCGACCTGCAGGAGAGGCTACCTCTAGAATGACCCCATCCTGGCATCAGTCTGTTTAATGGGCCTAACTGGGCTGTGGTTAGTTAGATGATTGACTCAATGGTTTAGCAACGACCCATGCAGTCAGACAAAAACATCACCCACCAGTTGCGTAGACAGAAATCCATTGATGGCAGGGCCAATTTGGGCACTCAAATAAGCTTTAAATGATCATAAAAGCATAACCAACCCTATACCCTCCCAAGTGGAGCAGCGGTCCGAGGAACTGCATCTCAGTGCTAGAGGCGTCACTACACACACCCTGGTTCGAATCCAGGCTGTATCACAGCCGCCCGTGATTGGGAGTCCCATAGGGCGGCGCACAATTGGCCGAGCGTAGTCCGGTGTAGGCAGTCATTGTAAATAAGAAATTGTTCTTAATTTTAACTGACTTGCCTAGTTAAATTAATTAGCTGTGTTTCTATCTCACACAATATCTAACATGGAATTTCGCATTACAGACCAAATAGTCTTGCAGGCCTATGTACGGTAACTCCAAGACACTTGCATTTAACATGTGACTCACATAGACCTACACATAATAAAGAATAGGCATCTAATTAATAGAATATGAGACTAGAACATATTGCCCTGATATAACAGTAATAATCACAATAGGCATATCATTAATAGACTATGAGACTAGAACATATTGGAGGGACAGAGTGCGAGTGGAAGAAGCGTGTTTCATGATTTCTGAAAGTGTTGAATAAAAACAGTGTTGTAGTACTGATCATTGTCTCTGAATGTACTGAAACTGTCTTTAAGGCCCTCAATTAGATCAATGCAATCAGTGAATGATATAGAGGGGGCTGGATGCCCTTCATGGCAAATCACTGATATCAAATAACGCCAGGGTAGTGGGTGTGATTCCCAGGACCATCCATCCATAAAAAGTATTTATGTATGACTGCGAGTCGCTTTGGATAAAAGTGTCTGCTAAATGGCATGTGTTATTATATATATTATATTATTGTTTGTTTTTCAGGTAAATAATCAAGCATAATTCCAGTTTATTACCTAAGCCTAAGTACAGCACTAGATTTGATGTAAGATGTCCTTGAGTGTCCTGAAAGGCATCTGCCAAATAAAATGTATTATTATTATTTATTATTGTCAATATATGTAACGACCGTCGTTGGTGGAAAGAGGAGACCAAGGTGCAGCGGAGGATGTGTTCATCATGAGACTTTTAATAGACCGAATTGAACACTAATAACAAAACACGAACAGAAACGACAGCCAACAGTTCTGTCAGGAACTACACTAAACAGAAAACAATCCCCCACAAAACCCAAAGGAAAAACAGGCTCCTTATGTGTGACTCCCAATCAGCAACAATGAACTTCAGCTGTGCCTGATTGGGAGCCACACACGGCCCAAAACAAAGATATACAAAAACATAGAAAAATGAACATAGAACGCCCACCCAATGTAACTCCCTGGCCTAACCAAAATAAAGAACAAAAAACCCCTCTCTATGGCCAGGGCGTTACAATATAGCAGTTTAATTATACCACCCCCTCCCTACTGCTTGCTATGAATTTCATCTAATGGTGTTTGCATGTTTAGGCCAGTGCTTGAGTTGGACTGAAATACTATAGGTGCAGGAGCTCATTTTGAGTGCCTGTACTGTTAATAATATTTAGTAGGTGCAGGAACGCAAGCAGAAGGACATTTGAGGTGCCGGTAGTCAAGTACTGTGCTTAGGTAAAAAGACAAATAATGTCCCGTTTGGATCACTGACAACTAGAGCATTGGTTGCCCATACCTACGTCCCTGTTACCAATGTTTGTGTGTTTGTGAGCTTTGTTTAAGAAGCGATGAAGTCATCTTTTTTATCAGGTGTCCGAGAGTTGCGGGGGGTGAGGCGGGGGGGAAACAGGAAGTAGAACAGAGGGCCATTGTTTAGGTGTCCAGGATGAGGCCTGTAATTAACACCCGAATGCCCACCTCCAGACGGGAGATTAAAGGCAGGGAGAGAGGGAGAGAGGGAGTGAGGGAGAGAGAGAAGCCAGCAGAACAGCCCACCTCAGCCCCCAACCAAAGTCTTGACAACACAGCAGAACAGTTCACCCCAGACCCTGACCATAGCCTCGATATCACAGCAGGACAGACAAATGAAGAACCCCAAGCCCAGGGGATCCCACCCCCTCTGAGCACTGCCCCTATCAGCCACCCTGATAGCCCTCCTGACAACCCCCCCACACTCACTGAGGACATACGCAAGCCACAGATTGTACTCCTTATGAACTCAAACGGGAAATATATACAAGAAAATAAACTTTTTCCAAAACACACAGTGTCTAACCTCTGGTGTCCAAACACCCAGCGCCCTAGATCTTCTGTCTGAGGACCAGCTAGGGCTCCTGAGTGACGCAGCAGTCTAAGGCACCACATCTCAGTGCAAGAGGTGTCACTACAGTCCCTGGTTCAAATCCAGGCTGTGATTGGGAGTCACATAGGGTGGCGCACAATTGTTCCAGCATTGTCTGGGTTTGACTGGGGTAGGCGGTCATTGTAAATAAGAATTTGTTCTTAACTGACTTGCCAAGTTAAATAAAGGTTCCAATTTTTTTTTTAAATGCCACATAATAATACACACAGGCACAAACGACCTGAGAACACAGCACAAAAGTGTGGCCACAGCACTCAAGAGAGTGACTGAAAAAGCTTCTTCTACTTTCCCCGCACAAGTGGTTATCTCCACCCTGCTACCATGAAAATACTTCCACCTTGCTACCATACAGCGGGTAAATGCAAGTAGTGACTGAGCCTCAAAACCAAATGTTTACCTGGCCCACCACTCCACCCTGGACTTGAACAGCCTTTACGACCAGGTCCACCTATAAAAGGCAGAAGTGCTCACCTTCGCCTGGACCTGGTCTGAGTCCAAACCACACGACTAACAACATTGGACACTTTATGGAACACAAAGCCTTCACTATCTCATCCTGGAATATCCAAAGCTTGAGGTCATCTGCCTTTGGTCTAAAGAGCAGGAACCTGGATTTCCTTAAAGAAATCGGAAATACAGACATTGTCATCCTACAAGAAACATGGTATAGAGGAGATGGTTGCCCCCTAGGTTACAGAGAGCTGGTAGTCCCATCCACCAAACTACCAGGTGTGAAACAGGGAAGGGACTCAGGAGGTATGCTAATTTGGTATAGAGTAGACCTAAGTCACTCTATTAAATTAATCAAAACAGGAACATTTTACATTTGTCTAGAAATTCAAAAGGAAATTATCTCAACAGAGAAAAATTTCCTCTGTGTGCTACCTATATCCCCCCACTAGAATCCCCATACTTTAATGAAGACAGCTTCTCCATCCTGGAGGGGGAAATCAATCATTTCCAGGCCCAAGGACGACCTAAATGCCAGAACTGGACAAGAACCTGACATCCTCAGCACACATGGGGACAAACACCTACATAGAGGTAACAGCATTCCCTCCCCCATATACCCCCCTAGGCACAACTACGACAACATAACCAACAAAAACGGGTCACAACTCCTGCAGCTCTGTCGGACGTACATAGTCAATGGTAGGCTTCGAGGGGACTCCTATGGTAGGTACACCTGTAGCTCATCTCTTGGCAGTAGTACTGTAGACTACTTTATCACTGACCTCCACCCAGAGTCTCTCAGGGCGTTCACAGTCAGCTCACTGACACCCCTATCAGACCACAGCAAAATCACAGTATACTTGAACAGAGCAATACTCAATCATGAGGCACCAAAGCCAAAGGAACTGAATAATATTAAGAAATGCTATAGATGGACGGAAAGTAGTGTGGAAACCTACCAAAAAACTATTAGGCAAGAACAAATTCAATCCCTTTTAGACAACTTTCTGGACAAAACGTTCCACTGTAATAGTGAAGGTGTAAACATGGTAGTAGAAAACCTAAACAGTATATTTGAACTCTCAGCTTCCCTATGAAATCTAAAAATGTCAATCAGAAAACCGAAGAAAATGAACAACAATTACAAATGGTTTGATGAAGAATGCAAAAATGCAAAAACATAGAGACCCAGAAAACCTGAGTCTATGCCTTCACTATGGCAGATCATTAAAACAATACAGAAATACACAATGGAAAAAGAAGGAACAGCACATCAGAAATCAGCTCAATGTAATTGAAGAATCCATAGACTCTGACCACTTCTGGGAAAATTGGAAAACACTAAACAAACAACAACACAAAGAGTTATCTACCCAAAACGGAGATGTGTGGGTAAACCACTTCTCCAATCTTTTTGTCCCTATAACAAAGAACAAACAGCAAAAAATATACATGATCAAATACAAATCTTAGAATCAACTATTAAAGACTACCAGAACCCACTGGATTCCCCAATTACATTGAATGAACTACAGGACAAAATACAAACCCTCCAACCCAAAAAGGCCTGTGCTGTTGATGGTATCCTCAATGAAAGGATCAAATATACAGACCACAAATTCCAATTGGCTATACTTACACTCTTTAACATCATCCTTAGCTCTGGCATCTTCCCCAATAATTGGAACCAAGGACTGATCACCCCAAATTTGACCCCAATAACTACCGTGTGATATGCGTCAACAGCAACCTTGGAAAATCCTCTGCATTATCATTAACAGCAGACTAGTTCATTTCCTCAGGGAAAACAATGTTCTGAGCAAATGTCAAATGGGCTTTTTACCAAATTACCGTACAACAGGCCACGTATTCACCCTGCACACCCTAATTGACAAACAAACAAACCAAAACAAAGGCAAAGTCTTCTCATGCTTTGTTGATTTCAAAAAAGCTTTTGACTCAATTTGGCATGAGGGTCTGCTATACAAATTGATGGGAAGTGGTGTTGTGGAAAAACATACGGCATTATAAAATACATATACACAAACAAAAAGTGTGCGGTTAAAATTGGCAAAAAACACACATTTCTTTCCACAGGGCTGTGGGGTGAGACAGGGATGCAGCTTAAGCCCCACCCTCTTCAACATATATATCAACGAATTGGCGAGGGCACTAGAACAGTCTGCAGCACTGGGCCTCTCCATACTAGAATCTGAAGTCAAATGTCTACTGTTTGCTGATGATCTGGTGCTTCTGTCACCAACCAAGGAGGGCCTACAGCAGCACCTAGATCTTCTGCACAAATTCTGTCAGACCTGGGCCCTGACTGTAAATCTCAGTAAGACAAAAATAATGGTGTTCCAAAAAAGGTCCAGTCACCAGGACCACAAATAGAAATTCCATCTAGACACCGTTGCCCTAGAGCTCACAAAAAACTATAGCTTGGTTTTACATTGGCATAAACATCAGCGCCAGAGGTAACTTCCACAAAACTGTGAACGAGCTGAAAGACAAGGCAAGTAGGGCTTCTATGCCATCAAAAGGAACATAAAATTTGACATACCAATTAGGATCTGGCAAAAAATATTTGAATCAGTTATAGAACCCATTGCCCTTTATGGTTGTGAGGTCTGGGGTCCGCTCACCATCCAAGATTTCCCAATATGGGACAAACACCAAATAATGCATGCAGAGCAGAATTAGGCCGATACCCGCTAATTACCAAAATCCAGAAAAGAGCCGTTAAATTCTACAACCACCTAAAAGGAAGCGATTTGCCAACGTTCCATAATAAAGCCATCACCTACAGAGAAATGAACCTACAGAAGAGTCCCCTAAGCAAGCTGGTCCTGGGGCTCTGTTCACAAACACAAATGGATCCCACATAGCCCCAGGATAGCAACACAATTAGACCCAACCAAATCATGAGAAAACAAAAAGAAAGTTACTTGACACACTGGAAAGAATTAACAGAAAAACTGAGCAAACTAGAATGCTATTTGGACCTAAACAGAGAGTACACTAAATGTTTTATTTAACTAGGCAAGTCAGTTAAGAACAAATTCTTATTTACAACAACAGCCTACCCTGCCAAACCCTAATGACACTGGGCCAATTGTGCACTGCCCTATGGGACTCCCAATCACAGCCAGTTGTGATGCAGCCTGGTATAGAACCAGGGCCTGCAGTGATTCCTCTTGCACTGAGATGCAGTGCCTTAGACCACTGTGCCACTCAGGAGCCCGGAGTACAGACTCAGTGAGCATAGCCTTGCTATTTAGAAAGGCCGCTGTAGCCAGACCTGGCTCTCAAGAGAAGTCTGGCTATGTGCTCACGGCCCACAAAATGAGGTGGAAACTGAGATGCACTTCCTAACCTTCTGCCAAATGTATGACCATATTAGAGACACATATTTCCCTCAGATTGCACAGACCCACAAAGAATTTGAAAACAAACGCAATTTTGATAAACTCCCATATCTATTGGGTGAAATACCACAGTGTGCCATCACAGCAGCAAGATGTGTGACCTGTTGCCACAAGAAAAGGGCAACCAGTGAAGAACAAATACCATTTTAAATACAACCCATATTTATGTTATTTTCCCTTTTGTACTTTAACTATTTGCACATCGTTACAACACTGAATATTGACATAATATGACATTTGAAATGTCTTTATTCTTTTGGAACTTCTATGAGTGTACTGTTTACTGTTAATTTTTATTGTTTATTTCATTTGTGTTTATTATCTACTTCACTTGCTTTGGCAATGTTAACATATGTTTTCCATGGCAATAAAGCCCTTGAATTGAAACTGAATTGAATTGAGAGAGAGGAGGGAGAGAGAGAGAGAGAGAGATAGAGAGGAGGGAGAGAGCGAGAAAGATTGGGAAGAGAGGGAGAGAGAGAGAGAGAAGGAGTGGGAAGGGAGAGAGAGAGACTCATCATGGAAACCCCTACTTCTGTTTTGTAAACTGGCCTACTGGGCCTTAGTAGCTGAGTTCTCCCAGTCCTTCCCAGTCCCCCTGTATGATTAATGACATGTGGCCAGGCTGTGTGGAAGCCTTGTAATTAGCTGCGGGCTGATTTAAAGACAAGTAAACCAGTGGTGATAACCCGTCTCTGTTTCTCTGTTTCTCCCCAGCTACCCCTGGCATGTGGAAGCTCTTACTGCCAGCGTTGCAAAAAACAGACCAGCATTGAGTATGATGAATGTAGTCTCCAACAGGCGCATACAGGGCCTAATTTAAAACTATTTAGCATGTGACATATTGGCATTGTGCTCTCTTTGTCTCCCTCTGTTCATGTTCTGTGCTTTGGCACCGCCGTCCAAGAGTTTTCAAGGGGGCTGTTGTTTTGAAACGGCGAATTGGTGAATTGCTTGGCAAATTGGTGAATAAAGTTTTGTCCCGCTGGCGAGCAATTTTCTGCTCCCTCTTGGTCTTTTAAATTTTTTTTCTGATTGTTTATGTTCCAAGCGTTTGCATTTTAGATGTTAACGAAAGGAGGCAGCTGGCAGAGCGCCACCAGAATTTGTCAACTTCCGAATGACATAGTTTGCGCTTTCCAACTCTTAGACAGGAGGACTAAGTCTCTTGGAGTCTTGGCCAGGGATGGACAGCATTACTCTGGATTTACCTTAAGCTGTAAAATATACGAAGAGTTAGCCAAGGCATGACAACGTCTCCTCCCTATCTCTCTTACAGAGGCCCGGATGGCCAAGACGAGCCACACAGCCATCCAAACCCTTGTCTCTGTGTTTTCACAGATGGGATAGAACTCGGCTAACTAAAACTGATGGAGCAGAGAATGAAGGATTGTCAGTGTCAGATTTTTTACAATGGTACAGAGGATGTTGAAATTCCTGATGAGAAAAACTGTTGGTGATAAAGAGGAACTATCATTACTAATATTGGATGGATTTATTAGATATGCCCCCCTCCTGGAAAATAATAAAATAGTTCTTCATTTTCTTTACTCTGTGTTTCAAGAATATACAGTTGTTTACATTTTAGCAGATGCTCTTATCCAGAACGACTTACAGTAGTGAATGCATACATTTCATACTTCCCCCCCCCCCCCATACTGGTCTCCTGTGGGAATCAAACCCACAACCCTGGCGTTGCAAACACCATGCTCTACCAACTGAGCCACACGGGACGAGCTGTTCTACTCCTAATAATGAATGCAAGGACATTCTTGGGCAAACAAGAGTAAAATGTTCCAATGTGTGTAGGTGGTAGAAGTTAGCGATGTGGATTTAATCATTTATTGCAACCTAATGTGGGCTAAGTGAAAAATGCGCCAGAGATGAGGCTCCCTGCGTGTGTGTGTGTGTGTGTGTGTATGTGAGACTGTGTGTGTGTATGTGAGACTGTGTGTGTGTATGTGAGACTGTGTGCGTGTATGTGAGACTGTGTGTGTGTGTATGTGAGACTGTGTGTGTGTGTATGTGAGACTGTGTGTGTGTATGTGAGACTGTGTGTGTGTATGTGAGACTGTGTGTGTGTATGTGAGACTGTGTGTGTGTATGTGAGACTGTGTGCATGTATGTGAGACTGTGTGCGTGTATGTGAGACTGTGTGTGTGTGTATGTGAGACTGTGTGTGTGTGTATGTGAGACTGTGTGTGTGTATGTGAGACTGTGTGTGTGTATGTGAGACTGTGTGTGTGTATGTGAGACTGTGTGTGTGTATGTGAGACTGTGTGTGTGTATGTGAGACTGTGTGTGTGTATGTGAGACTGTGTGTGTGTATGTGAGACTGTGTGTGTATGTGAGACTGTGTGTGTATGTGACACTGTGTGTGTGTATGTGAGACTGTGTGTGTGTATGTGAGACTGTGTGTGTGTGTATGTGACACTGTGTGTGTGTATGTGAGACTGTGTGTGTGTATGTGAGACTGTGTGTGTATGTGAGACTGTGTGTGTGTATGTGAGACTGTGTGTGTGTATGTGAGACTGTGTGTGTGTATGTGAGACTGTGTGTGTGTATGTGAGACTGTGTGTGTGTATGTGAGACTGTGTGTGTATGTGAGACTGTGTGTGTATGTGAGACTGTGTGTGTGTATGTGACACTGTGTGTGTGTATGTGAGACTGTGTGTGTGTGTATGTGACACTGTGTGTGTGTATGTGAGACTGTGTGTGTGTATGTGAGACTGTGTGTGTGTATGTGAGACTGTGCGTGTGTGGTTGACACTGTGTGTCCATCAGTTGCCGTGAGGGGTGTGATGAGCCACACACCCTGCTCCTCCTCTCACTCCCTCCTATAATTAGGTTGGTTAACACAGGCTTACTGCTGTGCGTGTGTATACTGCCGTGTATGGAGTCATGTTGACCAGGGCTTTAATCATGCTACTATTGAGTTGCTGTTCTTTCACAGCCCCAGGTCATGTGTTTAGGTCCAGAGTTATGGTCCTGACCTATAAGAGGAAATAAGCCATGGACACAAGTTGGTTCTCCATCTCCTCCTTTTATCCATGTGAAAATATTTACCAAGTGGGGCGACAACTGTGTGAGAAATAGAACGAGGAAACAGTGTTCTACAGAAGTACAAAAGGAAGGACAGAGAGGAGAGGGTTGCAGCGTACTAACGTTAGCCTGGCTGGTTGGCTGCCTGGCTGGCTGGGTGGCAGTCCATTAGGCGTGATAGACATTTCACTTACCAAAGTCAAATATAACAGTCTAGTATTCATTAATATAAGGTAAAGGGGGCTGGGGGAATCAAACCCACCATCTGGTTAAAACGACAGTATAATCTACAACTCATGATTAGGTCTAAGGAGTGGAATTTCACTTTAATCTTTTTCAGGGCTCGAAATTTCCATCTGCACTGTGCAGCACATCATTTTTCTTCAAGACAAATGTGCTGTTTTTAATGTTCCAAAATTAGATCAGAAGAAAACGATTAATCATGTCATGGCCTGGGAAAGGAAACAAAGATCTGATTTCCCTCCCTCCCTCTGCCTTTCTCCTTCTCTCTTCTTCTCCCTCCTTATCCACAAACCCCACCCCTTTCTTTTTCTCCATCCCTCACCCCCATCTTTCTCTCTCTCTCTCTCTCTCTCTCTCGCTCTCTCTCTCTCTCTCTCTCTTTCGCTCTCTCTCCAAGTCCCTCCACTCTATCTATTTTCTTCCCTCCCTCATTCCTTCCTCTCTCGCTCTCTTTCTCTCTGTTCTGGACAGTGTTCCAGCACCATCCTTCTCTTCCTCGCAATTGTTTTTCTCTCCCACTCAGCCCTGACTTCAAAAGATAAGATATGTGGGCTTCTTTGGGGATGATTAATACGAGATGACGACACATATTCAATTAGCATAGCCATCTCTCTTCTCCTCCGCCGCCCTCCAGCACCAAACAACAGATGGTGGTCTATTTGTACGTGACACCACCATAACCACAATCTACCACCACCACAAGAGGGACAGAGAGAGAGACAGTGGGGAGAGAGAAAAAGAGAGAGAGATAGACGGAGAGAGAGTGCAAGTCACTGGGGCCGCAAATTAGCGAGGGCCACACAACTGTCAGGTGCTGGGTGCAGCCGGCCCTGGCTGACAGTTGTAGCCTATTACCGGAACATTGATGTTTTCACAGAGTGACAAAAAGGAATCCTCTTCTCTCCCCCACCACCCCTCCTCCTTCACCGTTACAGAGGACCTGTCTGTCTGTCAGCCGGCTCTCAAGTCATAACAAATCACTGGCACTCTGCTGAGGCTGAGCGCGAGAGGGGAGCGTCAGGGGAGATGAATGACCTGTAGGCCTTTGAAGTGCTTTGGCAGTTCAGATGGCTCAGTGGCGCTGACAGAGAAATATACACAACAGCGTTACCAATAATGAGAACATTAAACATTCCTGCCTCCTGACAGGCTGACAGAACAGCCCAGCCTGCCATCAATCATCTTCACAGCCATAACCTTGACAATTAGTGTCCTCTCTCTGCTCTCTGGCTGCTATACTCACTCTCTTTGCTCTCACCTGTCCCCGCTCCTCTCCTGTTCTGACTGCAATACCCATGATGCACAGCAGAAAGAGAGGAAAGAGAGCAAGAAGTGAGGGAGTGAGGGGGTGCAGATGGTAATGGAAAGGGTAGAGAGGGTAGGATGGAGTGAGGATGATAGTGGAGAGAGAGGAAGGGAAGGAAGGGTGAGGCAGTAGGTCAACCAAAAGAGATTCTATCTCCCTCTGTTTGTACTCTATTGAGGCACCATGTGAAGTAAAAGATTTGACAGTAGAGTTGATGTGTGTCTAAACATATATTGAAAATCTAAACATGTGGGGAGATCACACTGGGTCTATATTGTCATCATTGCCCAGGGTGTATTCAGACACCTGTTATCCATATGCTTTTAATCCACCTCTTTCTTCATGTTATTTTTGTATCTTTTTCTCTTTTTCCTTCTTTCTTTCTGCTTTATATTTTCTTTTCCCTTTGCAGAAGGAGGGGGATATGTGTCTTGTAGGAAAAAGCAATGTAATTAGCCTGTGAAAGTATGTTAGTGGATTTCTGTGCTCTGAATTCCAGAGAGGTGCCTTGCATATATTTGTATAATCTACATCTCTGAGCTTGGGCAGTAATGCCACCCTTCAGACGTTGTGGATACATCTCCATTTGAGACGAGCCCCTCGCCTTTGCGAGTGCATGACTCTGTGAGGGAGCGGGCTAGGCTGTATAACACAGTTCACATCAAGGGGTTCCAATAACACGAGGGCTAACAAGCCCGCAAGTATTGCAGAATTAGCTAAATAGTCCTTCTAATTTGACACTAAGTATCATCTTTTCAATGTCGTGAGAGGCTGAGGAAGAGATGTCATCGTTTTTTATTGAGTGTGCCTCATGTCAGAATGCATAATACACATAATATTTATCCTTGGAGGATTTAAGTTAGTTATTGCAAAGGTTTGATTTGATTTGATTTATTAGGATCCCCATTAGCCGACGCCAATGGTGACAGCTAGTCTTACTGGGGTCTGACATATAACGAAAAAAAAAAACATTTCAGACAAAAGACTTTACAATTTACATATGCTGAACAAAAATATGAACGCAAAATGCAACAATTTCAAAGATTTGACTGAGTTACAGTTCATATAAGGAAATCATTCAATTGAAATATATACGTACATTGCACCCTAATTTATGGATTTCACATGACTGGGAATACAGAAATGCATCACAGATACCTTCAAAAAAAGGTAGGGGTGTGGATCAGAAAACCAGTCAGTATCTGGTGTGACTACCATTTGCCTCATGCAGAGCGATACATCTCCTTTGCACAAAAGAGATCAGGCTGTTGATTGTGGCCAGTGGAATGTTGTCCCACTCCTCTTCAACGGCTGTGCGAAGTTGTTGGATATTAGCGGGAACTGGAAAATGCTGTCGTACACATCGATCCAGAGCGTCCCACACATGCTCCATGGGTGACATGTCTGGTGAGTATGCAGGCCATGGAAGAACTGGGACATTGTTTACAGATACTTGCAACATGGGGCTGTGAATTATCATGCTGAAACATGAGGTGATGGAGGCGGATGAATGGCACGACCATTGGCCTCAGGATCTCGTTACGGTATCTCTGTGCATTCAAACTGCCATTGATAAAATGCAATTGTGTTCGTTGTCCGTAGCTTATGCCTGCCCATACCATAACCCCACTGCCACCATGAGGCACTCTGTTCACAACGTTGACATCAGGAAACCGCTCGCCCACACGATGCTATACACGGGGTCTACGGTTGTGAGGCCGGTTGGATGTACTGCCAAATTCTCTAAAACGACATTTGAGGAGACTTATGGTAGAGAAAGTAATAATAAATTATCTGGCAATAGCTCTGGTGAACATTCCTTCAGTCAGCATGCCAATTGCATGCTCCCTCAAAACTTGAGATATCTGTGGCATTGTGTTGTGTGACAAAACTGCACATTGAGAGTGGCCTTTTACTGTCCCAAACATAAGGTGCACCTGTGTAATAATCATGCTGTTCAATCAGCTTCTTGATATGCCCCACCTGTCACGTGGATGGATTATCTTGGCAAAGGAGAAATGCTCACTAAGAGGGATGTAAACAAATTTGTACACAGTCAAGTTATTCCACACTGATCTCGACAAACAATTTCTGTATAGACCTCACTTTGTGCACGGGAGCATTGTAATGCTGAAACAGCAAAGGGCCTTTCCAAACTGTTGCCACGAAGTTGGAAACACAGAATAGTCTACAACGTCATTGTATGCTGTAGCGTTAAGATTTCCCTTCACTGAAACTAGGGGCCTAGACCAAACCATGAAAAACAGCCCTAGACCATTATCCCTCCTCCACCAAACGTTATAGTTGGCACTATGCTTTTGGGCAGGCAGCGTTCTCCTGGCATCCACCAAACCCAGATTCGTCATTCGGACTGCCGTTTCCACTTCTCCAGAGTCCAATGGCAGCGAGCTTTACACCACTCCAGCCAATGCTTGGCATTGTGCATGGTGATCTTAGGCTTGTGTGCGGCTGCTCGGCCATGGAAACCCATTTCATGAAGCTCCCAACTAACAGTTATTGTGCTGACGTTGCTTCCAGAGGCAGTTTGGAACTCAGTAGTGAGTGTTGCAACCGAGGACAGACAATTTTGACGCACTCCGCGGCTCAGCACTCGGCGGTCCTACCACCTCCCGTCTGAGCCGTTGTTGCTTCTAGATGTTTCCACTTCACAATGACAGCACTTAGAGTTGACTGGGGCAGCTCTAGCAGGGCAGTGCCACATTGAAAGTAATTGAGCTCTTCAGTAAGGCCATTCTACTGACAATGTTTGTCTATGGAGATTGCATGGCTGTGTGCTTGATTTTATACACCTGTCAGCAACGGTATGGCTGAAATAGCCAAACCCACAAATTTGAAGGGGTTTCCACATACTTTTGTATGTATAGTGTACATGTCAGTACATACACACAACAAGCAGGTCACATGGGGAGAGGTGTACTGCCGTGAGGAGTTGCTTAATTTGTTTTTTGAAACCAGGTTTGTTGTTCACTTACTCTATACAAGATGGAAGGGAGTTCCATGCACTCATGGCTCTGTATAATACTGTACGTTTCCTTGAATTTGTTCTGGCCCTGGGGACTGTGAAAAGACCCCTGGTGGCATGTCTGGTGGGGTAAGTGTGTGTGTCAGTGCTGTGTGTAAGTTGGAATTTCCAACACATGAACGTTTCTTATAAAAACAAGAAGTGACGCAGTCAGTCTTTCCTGAACTCTTAGCCAAGAGAGACTGGCATGCATCATATTAATATTAGCCCTCTGAATACAATGAAGAGAAAGACGTGCTGCTCTGTTCTGGGCCAGCTGCAGTTTAACTAAGTATTTCATTGCAGCACTTGACCATTATGACTGGACAATAATCAAGTTAAGATAAAACTAGAGCCTGCAGGACTTGCTTTGTAGAGTGTGGTGTCAAAAAAGTAGAACATCTCTTTATTACAGACAGACCTATCGCCATCTTTACAACCATTGAATCTATGTGTTTTGACCATGACAGTTTACAATCTAAGGTAACACCAAATAATTTAGTCTCCTCAACTTGTTCAACAGCAACACCATTTATTACCAGATTCAGCTGAGGTCTAGAATTTAGGGAATGATTTGTGCCAAATACAATGCTCTTAGTTTTAGAGATGTTCAGGACCAGTTTATTACCTGCCACACATTCCAAAACAGACTGCAACTCTTTGTTAAGGGTTTCAGTGACTTCATTAGCTGTGGTTGCTGATGCGTATATGGTTGAATCATCAGCATACATGGACACGTGCTTTGTTTAATACCAGTGGCAGGTAGTTGGTAAAAATAGAAAAGAGTAGAGGGCCTAGAGAGCTGCCCTGTGGTACACCACACTTTACATGTTTGACATTAGAGAAGCTTCCGTTAAAGAAAACTGTGTGAGTTCTATTAGATAGATAGCTCTGAATACATGATATGGCAGAGGTTGAAAAGCCATAAAACATAAGTTCTCAACAACAGGTTATGGTCATTAATGTCAAAGGCTGCACTGAAATCTAACATTACAGCTCCCACAATCTTCTTATTATCAATTTCTTTCAGCCAATCATCAGTCATTTGTGTCAGTACATGTTGAGTACCCTTCTCTATAAGCATGCTGAACATATGTTATTAATTTGATTACCGAAAAATAGCATTGTATTTAGTCAAACACCATTTTTTCCAACAATTTGCTAAGAGTTGGCAGCAAGCTGATAGGCCTGCTGTTATGTATGGCTATACTGAGAATAAATTGTGAATTCACTGGTCCCACCAAACTCTCAAGCACAATAATAATAGGGAGGAGGAACTATATGTTCCATCTAACTCTACACAATGAAATCCTGATAGAAATAATTGAGTCAGACCACCAAGCATGTAGATATATTCTAATGACATACCTAGGATCAGCAGGAGACTCTGCTCTTTCCTGGTACAGTATTTCCCTTGTGCTCCCCCCATTAGCCATCAACATGTAAATTATCACAGACAAGCTGACCCCCGAAATGTTGATGTTCTCAAGTTTCCAACACTCAGTCACCCGGTAGTGCTGCTGTTTTGGCCGAACATTTCGTTACAGCAACTTCTTGAGGACGAATGATTTATGTGGAATGAAGACATTTCCCCTTTGACTAGCACATTTGCCAAAAGGTATGTCAAGGATGTGAAGTGAAGGGGTACGGGCAACCTTTCAAGAGAGTATTTTTTTACCCGCTTATTGGAAGAGCAATAAATATCAGGGCGACAGGGCCTTCTCATGGTTACAAAGCCTACCTGCAGCTGAGCTGGATAATTAGCAGGGGCCTGAAGATGATGTACGACTTTCATTACCCTCTGGGATGGACCGTGGAGACTAAATGAGGACAGAGCTAATTGCCGTGCAAAGCAGTTTGGCATGAGAGAGAGAGAGGGAGAGAGAGAGAATGCAGGCACTGCCCAGACCCGGTCTCTCTCTCTTTCTTTCTCTCTCTCTCTCTCTCTCTCTCTCTCTCTCTCTCTCTCTCTCTCTCTCCTCTCGTATCTCTCGTCATCTCCTCTCCCTCTCTGCTCGGGCCTCCTCTCCCTCTCTTTCTTCCCGTTCCTCAGTTTCTCTCGCTCTCCTCCCCTCTCTCTCTCTCTCTCACTCTCTGCCCACGCTCTCCCTTCCTCCACCTTCCTGCACCTTGTATCTCACCCGCTTTATCTCACCCCCCCTCTCTCTTTCTCTCTCTGCCCCAGCCCTCTCTCTCTCTCTGCCCCAGCCCTCTCTCTCTCTCTGCCCCAGCCCCAGCCCCCTCTCTCTCTCCCTCTCTGCACCAGCCAAAAAATGGCCCTGTTGCGCCAGTCTGCGAGGCGGCTGTGAGGCTGCTGTGAGGCTGTGCTCTCCCCCTCTCTCTCCCACTCCTCTGCACCAGCCTGCAGCAGTTCAGTGAATGTACATAAATCACCTACTGCTTACAGCTCAAACTGCCCTGAGTCATCAACATGCAATGAGCTGAGTGACAGATTCCATCCTGACTACATTAGGCCTCCCAGTTCAAACACACTTGTTTTCTCTCTTTCTTTTTTAGGTTCTTTCTCTTTTCTTTGACACCACATCTCTTGTTTTCTCTTTCCTGCCCCCACCTTGCCTACAGCATACCACCCGGCATCCCACTGCTGGCTTACCTCTGAAACTAAGCAGGGTCGGTCCCTGGATGGGAGACCAGATGCTGATGGAAGATGTGTTGGAGGTCCAGTAGGGTGCACTCTTCCTCTGGTTTAAGGGGACATTGCCCTGCACAGGGTTCTGTCTTTCGGATGGGACGTTAAAATGAGGATCCTGACTTTCTGTGGTCAGTAAAGATCCTATGGCACTTATTGTAACATTAGGGGTGTTAACCCCGGTGTCCTGGCTAAATTCCCAATCTGGCCCTCATACCATCATGGCCACTTAATCATCCCCAGCTTCTAAATTGGCTCAATCATTCCTTCTCTTCCCCAGGTCGTTGCTGTAAAATAAAATGTGTTCTCAGTCATCTTACCTGCTAAAATAAGGGTCAATAAAAAAATATCTTTCCCCGTCTCCTAACATCTTGCACTTGAGTGAAAACACTTGAGTGTTGGGTAAGAAAAGTGTTGGGAATAAGAGTGTGTGAGAGAGAGAGAGAGAAAGAGAGAGAGAGAGAGAAGGAGAGAGAGAGAAGAGAGAAAGAGAAGAGAGAGAGAGAGAGAGAGAGAGAGAGAGAAGAGGAGAGGAGAAGAGATAGAGGAGAGAGAGAGAGAGAGAGAAGAGAGAGAGAGAGAGAGAAAGAGAGAGAAGAGAGAAGAGAGAGAGAGAGAGAGAAGAGAGAGAGAGAGAGAAGAGAGGAGAGGGGGGTGGGTAAGAAAAGTACTCTATAGTGCTCTACATTTGACCAGAGCCCTATGGGTTGTAGTGCACAAAAAAATGAAATAGGGTGCCATTTGGCACAGACCCATCAATTAATCTTCTAATAGAGGTCAACCCATGCATTGGTCACCTCACTGCCCTTCTCCTCAGTGTTGCCAGAGAACCATAAACCACAGACATTCAGTTCTACCAACATTCTATCATCTATGAACTTCATTTAGTTCATTTAGTTCAGGTCAAGCAGCAATCTGAAGCAAATGAATTCCCTCTCAGCGTACGGGGCTGTTTCAGAAATGATCTCACCTCTTACTAATTAAGCAATTGTTTCCTTCACCATATGTCAGATCCCTGTGCCTCACAGCCCATCGAACCGCCCTTGGACAGACAGGATTTTTGGGATCAATGTGTGTGTGCGTACATACGTGCCTGTGTGTGTGTGTGTGTGTGTTTGTTTCTGGAGGCTGTGAGGATCAGAGACTGGAAAGGTATAGCCAGTTTTTGATCCCGATGAGGCATGATAAAGCACACAGCAGCACCAACCAACATGGGTAAGATTTTTATATAGAGGTCAATCAATTTTATATATATAATTATATACAGTACCAGTCAAAGGTTTGGACACACCTACTCATTCAAGGGTTTTTATACATATATTTTTTACTATTTTCTACATTGTAGAATAATAGTGAAAAGATCAATACTATGAAAAAACAAATGTGGAATCATGTAGTAACCAACAAAGTGTTAAACAAATCAAAATATATTTTATATTTGAGATTCTTCAAAGTAGACACCTTTGCCTTGATGACAGCTATGCACACTCTTGGCATTCTCTCAACCAGCTTCATTAGGTAGTCATTAAGTGCTTTTCCAACAGTCTTGATGGAGTTCCCACATATGCTGAGCACTTGTTGGCTGTTTTTCCTTCATTCTGCGGTCCAACTGATCCCTAACAATCTCAATTGCGTTGATGTCAGGTGATTGTGGAGGCCAGGTCATCTGATGCAGCACTCCATCACTTTCCTTCTTGGTGAAATAACCCTTACACAGCCTGGAGTTGTGTTGGGACATTGTCCTGTTGAAAAACAAATGATAGTCCCACTAAGGGAATATGGTGCCATTTGGGATGCAACTTAAAACTACTGTAATCAGAATCTGAGAGGAAGTCGTACACTGTGCCATGTCGGGGCATGGGAGGGGTGCTGATCCTCTCAAAGAAAGACCAGACTGAGACCCACGGTCAAATCATAGGAGATAAACAAGCTGGTAAGTGTCTGGTGATTCTGGTACAAGCTGCAGGCTCCTGAGTGGCGCAGTGGTCTAAGGCACTGCATCTCAGTGCTAGAGGCGTCACTACAGACCCTGGTTTGACTCCAGGCTGTATCACAACTGGCCGTGATTGGGAGTCCCATAGGGTGGAGCACAATTGGCCTAGCGTCATCCAGGTTAGGGTTTAGCCGGGGTAGGCTGTCATTGTTCTTAATTGACTTCCCTAGCTAAATAAAGGTTAATAAAAACCAGATGGATGGTGTATCGCTGCAGAATGCTGTGGTAACCATGCTGGTTAAGTGTGCCTTGAATTCTAAATAAATCACAGACAGTGTCACTAGCAAAGCACCATCCCTCCTCTATGCTTCACGGTGGGAACCACACATGCAGGGATCATCCGTTCACCTCCTCTGGCAGTTGGAACCAAAAATCGCAAATTTGGACTCATCAGCCCAAAGGACAGATTTCCACTGCTCAGTCCATTGCTCAGTTTCTTGGCCCAAGTAAGACTCTTCTTCTTATTGGTGTCCTTTAGTAGGTTTCTTTGCAGCAATTTGACCATGAAGGCCTGCTTCACGCAGTCTCCTCTGAACAGTTGACGTTGACATGTGTCTGTTACTTGAACTCAGTGAAGCATTTATTTGGGCTGCAATCTGAGGTGCAATTAACTTAACTCTATTGAACTTATCCTCTGTAGCAGAGGTAACTCTGGGTCTTCCTTTCCTGTGGCGGTCCTCATGAGAGCCAGTTTCATCATAGCGCTTGATGATTTTTGCAACTGCACTTGAAGAAACTTTGAAAGTTCTTGAAATGTTCAAGATTGACTGACCTTCATGTCTTAACCCTCCTGCTGTGTTCCGGTCGAATTGAACCGATTTACAAGTTTTCTATCTGGAAAATGTAGTTCATTTAATCTGATTGTCATAAGGTTCTATGACTTTGTCCACACAGGGCATCTGAACACACAAAATACATTTTGATGATTTCCATAACATTTTTGGTGTTTTATTTAACACTTCCTCTCCCAGACCCCCACATGCACGTGTGTTTGAGCACACACACACACACACACACACACACACACACATACACACACACACACACACACACACACACACACACACACACACACACACACACACACACACACACACACACACACACACACACACACACACCTCACTCCCCTTCTTTGCTTCCATGGCAACCCACACAGGAACCTTTCCCCAATAGAATCTTTCCCCCATAGGAACCACACCTGTTGGTATTCTCACAAACAGTCGCAACATTGTTTCAATATTATATAGAACTTTTCTCGCAGCTCTGGTAAAGCTATTTTGAGGCCTTGCTCACAATTCATTTTGTGCCAGCACAATGACCAAACTATATACTGTATGTGAGGCTCTTGACCATATTTTTGATCATAACACTGGTGAGGAGGAGAGAGTCCTTGTTAAACTTTGACACAAAGTAGTCTGTGATAAATAGCACAATATGTTTCACCTGAGTATTTGTTTTAATCAAAATAATCCATCTAATATGCTTTTTTTTTAACTCAAAAACGATTTGTATGAGCTCAGGTCAATGAGGCCTACAGACCATAAATAGCAAATAGAAGTTCAAAACTTGTAATGTTCACAAGAACTTAAGTTGATAAAAAGATCTAACACAACATTAGGTTATAATGTATGTATTATTCTGGATATATAATCAGCTATAATGTGGTGGTCATTTTGGACCGGGAACACAGAATTAATTAACATGAAACGAACACAATAGGAGGGTTAAAGTAACGATGGACTGTCATTTCTCTTTGCTTATATGAGCTGTTCTTGCCATAATATGGACTTTGTCTTTTACCAAATAGGGCTATCTTCTGTGTACCACCCCTACCTTGTCACAACACAACTGATTGGCTCAAACACATTAAGAAGGAAAGAAATTCCACAATTTAACTTTAAACAAGACACAAGACACACCTGTTAAATGAAATGCATTTTGATTTGTTTAACACTTTTTTGGTTACTACATGATTCCATATGTGTTATTTCATAGTGTTGATGTCTTCACTATTATTCTACAATGTAGAAAATAGTACAAATAAATAAAAACCCTTGAATGAGTAGGTGTTTCCAAACTTTTGACTGGTACTGTATAATTTATATACTTTTTATATAGAGATCAATCAAACAATCGCAAATAGTTCATAAGTACATACATTTAAATTGAAACTTCTAAAACAAAAACCTTCCATAGTCAGAAATGAATGTGGGAGTAATTGCAGTTATCTGAAATAGACATAAAGGTATTCTTGAGGATCTTCATTATTGTAACACCATGATACATGTAAAGTTTGAGTACAGGAAGTAGGTACAGAAAATGATGATGTGGCCAAGGGTGTCTCCAGTATATACACACAGAGGAGCTACTTCTACAGTCCGAAACGTTGAAGATCCTTTTGTAGTGTTATGGAGAACAAGATATTCCCTTTACTTTGTTCCATATTATAGAACGTTCTCTCCTTTGATTGAGGCTTTTTCCCTATGCTCTTCCGTCATAGAACGTGTTCTATCGATTACAGGTTCTACATCCTTCGTCTGTATCCCAGGGCTCCCTCAGATATCTTTCTCTCCAACTTACTATAACTCATATAAACCATGGTCTACTCATCGTGTAGTATGAGGGTCTGTTTGATATCATAACTCCATTGTCATGCTAAACTACTGTAAGTATGACTTACTATATGAGCTATGTACAGTAAGAATGAGCTACTCTTTCACCAAGCTTATCAATAAATAAGAACCAAACAGGTTCTCAACATCAGAAATGGAGACAAACCTTTGCTTTTATTAGTTTTTATATCATGCGGACCTCACCTCATGATATAAAAAGGTGGCGTAGTACGGCCATCCCACTGGGCACAAATTGGTTGAATCAACGTTGTTTCAACATAATTTGTCAACTTATTGTGATGGGATCTACGTGGAAAATACATTGGATTTGAAAAAAGTAATAAAAAAGTAATTAGTCATTAAAGAACTGTTGTTTTGAAATTTTAACCACAGGATTATGTCATCATTGTACCAATTTTTTTCATAGACTGTCGCGGCTTTCAAAAGGAGAGGACCAAGGTGCAGCGTGTGTGTAGTTCCACATTTTATTTAATCTGTGAAACTTTGCAATACATAAATAAACTGAATTGACAAAACAACAAATCGTGACGCAGAGGAGAAAGAAACACTACTCAAAAATAATCACTCACAAAACCCAGGTAGAAACACCCCTACTTAAGTATGATCTCCAATTAGAGACAACGAGGACCAGCTGCCTCTAATTGGAGACCATCCCAAACTAACCAACATAGAAATACAAAAACTAGAACCTAAGAACATAGAAATAGAAAAACACAAAACACCCCCGTCACGCCCTGACCTATTCTACCATAGAAAATAACATCTTACTATGGTCAGGACGTGACATAGACAAGCATTGTATAAAATATGTTGAATTTGTAGATTTCAAAAAACATCAGATCTTTACGGGAGTCCAGAGAGGACATAATGAATAAAACAAATAATTCCCTTGTTATGTCGAGTTCACGACTTATTTATCTCATGATCACTACATAAGAAAAGTTCTTTTGTTCACATCACAAGATCATTTTCTCATGATCGCGACATAACAAAAGCTGTTTTATCGAGATTATGAGATAATCAAAAGTACCACTCATCATCCATTCATTTGTTCAGATGTACGATAACCACCTATGCAAGGAACAACACAGCTAATTTAGCTAGTCTTGTGAGCTAGCTAGTTAGCTAGGTAGTCTTGTTAGCTAGCTAGCTTGTTATCTATGCTGGTTGTTAGCTTGCATAACTGATATGCTGCCTTGTAGGCTGTTTAATAGGTAAGGCTCCTTGCAGGCAGATTAGCTGTCAAAGTGCTTTATAGCCATATGCATATCTGATCCAGGGGGTGAGCTCTATTCCTGGCAGGCTGATCAGATTCAGTAGCAGCCTCAGAGGCTGATGTCAGGATGCTGCCTTGTAGGATTGTTCATAGGTTAAGGTCCTTGCAGGCAGATTAGCTGTCAGCGTTTTATAGGCTGATGCATATAATCCAGAGTGGGTGAGCTCTATTGCTGGGAGGCTGTTCAGATTCAGCCATGCTGCCTTGTAAGCTGTTTCATATGGAATGCTCCTTGCAGACAGCCCTCAAGGCAGCATCCTGATTTATCAGCCTCTGAGGCTTCTATTGAATCTGATCAGCCTGCCAGGAATAGAGCTCACCCAGTCTTGATCATATGCATAATGCATTGACTGCTAATCTGCCTGCAATGAGCTTTACCTATGAAACAGCCAAGGCAGAATCCTGACTTATCAGCCTCTGAGGCTGCTATTGAATCTGATTTAGCTCTGATGCTGAAATTTAATCTGATCAGCCTGTCAGGAATGGAGATCACCCACTCTGCACATTTAAATATTATCCATAAAACATTAAGTGTCCCTTACAATTATACACATATCAGTTATGCAAGCTAACAACCGGCATAGATAACAAGCTAGCTATCTAGCTAACAAGACTACCTAGCTAACTAGCTAGTAGCTAGCCAGGTTGCTCGTTCACAAGACTAGCCAAGTTAGCTGTGTTGTTGCTTGCATGCAATTGGCTGTGGCCTTGGGGGTGGCACACAGACTGGGAGACAGTGCTACCTGTCAGGCATCATTCAGGGCTTAAATGCCCCACGAGGGCTTAGCTCCGCCATGAGCTCTTAGCTCAAGGTAAGGGACTGGCAAACATTTTCTTACTTATAAACCGATAATGAGCTCCAAACACAAATGAAAGCATGATGTTAGGATGAAATGTACCATCCCTGAGTGTAGCAATCAATATAAACATATGCGCTGATCCACCATGGGCTCTGCCTCCTCAGCCATCTATCATCAATACGTCCACTCCTACTTATAAAGTCGATCTCATGATCGCGACAAAACAAAAATGTTTATGTAGTGAGATAAATATGTTGTGATCTTGACATAACAAGGGCTTTTTTTTAATTCATATGTTCTCTCTACACTTCCGTAGATATTCAACATTATATCCACTATCAGAATATAAATGATCAGCTGGCCAGCAACACCTACTGGAGAGTTGATCTAGCTACAGCTATTCATTTCATCTCCCATCCAGAATTTAACCCAGCTTTGATATTTATCACTGACTACTATCAATGTGCTATTTTGAGAATGATTACTGAGACATCTCTTAATAACAAAATATATTCACTACTGCTATTGAAATTCCAAAGGGTAGGTTTAAAATACCAAATGAAATATAACCAAGTCATATATCATCAATTATACTACTTAGACCTACAGAGCATTCGGAAAGTATTCAAACCCCTTGACTTTTCCCCCATTTTGTTACGTTACAGCATTATTCTAAAATGGATGAAATTGTTTTTTTCCCTCATCAATCTACACGCAATACCCCATAATGACAAAGCAAAAACTGATTTAAAGTAATTTTTTGCAAATATATTAAAAACAACAAACTTAAATATCACATTTACATAAGTATTCAGACACTTTACTTAGTACTTTTTTGAAGCACCTTTGGCAGCGATTACAGCCTTGAGTCTTCTTGGGTATGACTCTACAAGCTTGGCACAACTGTATTTGGGGAGTTTCTCCCATTCTTCTCTGCAGATCCTTTCAAGCTCTGTCAGGTTGGATGGAGAGAGTCGCTTCACAGGTATTTTCAGGTCTCTCCAGAGATGTTTGATTGGGTTCAAGTCCGAGCTCTGGCTGGGCCACTCAAGGACATTCAGAGACTTGTCCACTCCTGTGTTGCCATGGCTGTGTGCTTAGGGTCATTGTCCTGTTGGAAGGTGAACCTTCGCCCAGGTCTGAGGTCCTGGGCGCTCTGGAGATGGTTTTCATCAAGGATCTCTCTGTATTTTGCTCCATTCATTTTTCCTTCCATCTTGACTAGTCTTCCAGTCCCTGCTGCTGAAAAACATCACCACAGCATGATGCTGCCACCACCATGCTTCATCGTAGGGACGGTATTGACGAGATGATAAGTGGTGCCTGAGCTTGGCATTGGTTTCATCAGACCAGAGAATCTTGTTACTCATGATCTGAGATTCCTTTAGGTGCCTTTTGGAAAACTCCAAGAGGGTTGTCGTGCCTTTTACTGAAGAGTGGCTTCCGTCTGGCCACTCTACCATAAAGGCCTGATTGGTGGAGTGCTGCAGAGATGGTTGTCCTTCTGGATGTTCCTCCTATCTCCACAGAGGAACTCTGGAGCTCTGTCAGAGTGACCATCAGGTTCTTGGTCACCTCCCTGACCAACGCCCTTCTCCCCCGATTGATCAGTTTGGCCGGACAGCCAGCTCTAGGAAGATTTTTGGTGGTTCCAAACTTCTTCCATTTAAGAATGATGGAGGCCACTTTGTTCTTGGGGACCTTCAATGCTTCAGAAATGTTTTGGTAGCGTTCTCCAGATCTGTGCCTCGACACAATCTTGTCTCGGAGCTCTACGGACAATTCCTTCAACCTCATGGTTTTTTCTCTGACATGCACTGTCAACTGTGGGACCTTAAAGATGCCTTTCCAAATCATGTCCAATCAATTGAATTTACCACAGGTAGAAACATCTCAGCGATGATCAATGGAAACAGGATGCACCTGAGCTCAATTTCAAGTCTCATAGTAAAGGGTCTGAATACTTATGTAAATAAGGTATTTCTGTTGTTTATTTTTAATACATTTGCAAAAATGCCTTAAAAACCTGTTTTTGCTTTGTCATTACGGGGTATTGTGTGTAGATTGATGAGGAAAACGTTTTATTTAATACATTTTAGAATAAGGCTGTAACGTAATAAAATGTTGAACAAGTCAAGGGGTTTGAATACTTTCCGAATGCACCGTGTATAGCATTTGCAAAGTCATCAACAGCTATTGTTTCAATTCAACCCAGGGTTAAACTAAAAATAGACAATGCTTGTACTGTAGGCCTACGGTTTCAAGCTTTGATTTCATATTTCATCTTCAAGTTAATCATTAATATGTTGGATTCAGGTCTCCATCTCAACCAAAACCAAAGTTAAACAATAGGTCTAAATCAAATCAAACTTTATTTAAAGTGCATTTCAAGTTTGAATAGATTAGATCTAGTCCTATTCTTTAACTTACTGTAAAACTTAAATTAATAGCCCGGGCATTTACTTGCTTAAATCACTGAGCACAACAGGCTCTTATTAGAGACAGGCTTCTATTTGAGACAGGCATCTATTTCCTTAATGCACACAGCTTTTGCATTTTGCACAGCTAATTGTTTAATTCCAGCATTTACTTCCAGCATTTTAATCAATTTCTTAATTTCCTGCACTAATGTATTATATTTTACACACTGCGTCACATTTCTTTTGTCTTAGTATGACTCTATTTTGACTAATTATTCTCCTCTTTGACTGTGCATTTTCGGCAGTTCTTACTTCTTACCGATTTCTAGGGGTCTGTTTTTGTGCTTACCAGTCAGCTAGCAGTTCTCAGTTGTAAGCAGCCAATGGCTAGCAGTTTCTTTCTCGGATAAAAATTGATGATTGCCAACATTTTTCTGAGTCATTACTGAATTATTTATGTAACAAATTAAACATTAAACCTCAAAAACAATTCATGGTAATTCCTAGTAACCTCGTAAACAATTCATTTAGACCCAGTATTTATTTGAAACATTTATTTGCATTTATTTGCTGAAATGTGTGCACTTGCCCGGCTACTAAAATGCACAGGGGGCTATTTGAGACTGCATTTAATTGAAGTTTTACAGTAGTATTTTGGTTGCGATTGAGACTTGAATCCCATTTATCAATTATTAATTTGTAGACAAACTGGATATTGAATTAAGTGTGGTTGTCAACACAGGAGATGTATCTTCTGCTTGGATAGTTCCATCTGTGCCATTGACCTAGTCTGGCTTTAATTCCAGGTGTCTACAAATTAATAGTTGATATGTTGGATTCAAGTCTCCATCTCAATCAATAATCAAAGTTAAAGAATAGGACTAAATCAAATCAAACTTTAAATGCACTTTAAATAAAGTTTGGTTTGATTTAGTACTACTCTTTAACTTTGATTCTTGGTTGAGATGGAGATGTTAATCCAATATATCGATTATTAATTTGTCAACAAACTGGAATTAAAGCCAGACTTAATTGAACAAAAGATACACTACATGACCAAAAGTCGAACATCTCATTCCAAAATAATGGGCATTAAAATGGAGTTGGCTCCACCTTTGCTGCTATAATAGCCTCCAATTTGTCCAGGAAGGCTTTCCCGTAGATGTTGGATCATTACTGCGGGGACTTGCTTCCATTCAGCCACAAGAGCATATGTAAGGTCAAGCACTGATGTTGGACAATTAGGCCTGGCTCGCAGTCTACATTCCAATTCATCCCAAAGGTGTTCGATGGGGTTGAGGTCAGGGCTCTGTGGAGGCCAGTCAAGTTCTTCCCCACCGATCTCGACAAACCATTTCTGTATGGACCTTTGCTTTGTACACGGGGGCAATGTCATGCTGAAAGAGGAAAGGGCCTTCCCCAAACTGTTGCCACAAAGTTGGAAGCACAGAATCGTCCAGAATGTCATTGATGCTGTAGCATGAAATTTTCCTTCACTGGAACTAAGGGGCCTAGCCCGAACCATGAAAAACAGATCCAGACCATTATTCCTCCTCCACCAAACTTTACAGTTGGCACTATACATTGGGGCAGGTAGTGTTCTCCTGGCATCCACGAAACCCATATTCGTCCTTCAGACAGCCAGATGGTGAAGCATGATTCATTACTCCAGAGAACGTGTTTCCACTGCTCCAGAGTCCAGTGGCGGCAAGCTTGGCAGGATTTTGCCTGTGCTAAGCTCCATTCCGTTTCTTTATCATCCTGAAAAACTCCCCAGTCCTTAACAATTACAAGCATACCCATAACATGTTGTAGCCGCCACTATGCTTGAATATATGGAGAGGGGTACTCAGTAATGTGTTGTATTGGATTTGCCCCAAAAATAAGACTTTGTATTCAGGACAAAAAGTTAATTGCTTTGCCACATTTTTTGCAGTTTAACTTTAGTGCCTTGTTGCAAACAGGATGCATGTTTTGGAATATTTTTATTCTGTACAGGCTTCCTTCTTTTCACTCTGTCAGTTAGGCTAGTATTGTGACGTAACTACAATGTTGGTGATCCATCCTCACTTTTCCCCTATCACAGCCATTAAACTCCGTAACTATTTTAAAGTCACCATTGGTGAATGGTGAAATCCCTGAGCGGTTTCCTTCCTCTCCGGCAACTGAGTTAGGAAGGATGCCTGTGTCTTTGTAGTGACTGGGTGTATTGATACACCATCCAACGTGTAATTAATAACTTCACAATTCTCAAAGGAATATTCAATGTCTTCTTTAAAAAAAAAATTCTACCCATCTACCAATAGGTGCCCTTCTTTGAGAAGCATTGGAAAACCTCCCTGGTCATTGTGGTTGAATCTGTGTTTGAAATTCACTGCTTGAGTGACAGATCTTACAGATAATTGTATGTGTGGGGTACAGATATGAGGTAGTCATTACAAAATCATGTTAAACACTGTTAATGCACACAGAGTGAGTCGATGCAACTTAATACTGTATGTGACTTGTTAAGTACATTTTTACTCCTGAACTTATTTAGGCTTAGAATAACAAAGGGGTTGAATACTCTATGTACTTTTAATGTAATCTCAACTGCACAAGCTTTCAACAAACTTCTGGCTGACTTTTTGAGTGGGTGAATAAAGGTTGAAATCTCATTGAATAACGTCTCTACCAAATATTACCCACATTTCTATGTTGAAATGAAGTGGTGTGCCCAGTGGGATATCAACAATATTTATTATTTAAATCTACAGTCTGGGATTGGTACATCATTTTTTTTGTAACCCTTATTTTAACAGGGAAGACATATTGAGATCTAGGTCTCGTTTAGAAATGTGCCATGTATATACAACATAAATATATATATATATATATATATATATATATATATATACATATATATATATACAAAAACACAGTCACGGGAGGCACAAACAAAACATCCCAAATCACCCAGGAAAACAGTTACATTCCTCCACAAATAAGTCCCCAATCAATACTTTAAATTGCCCAAAACGGCACCAGAAAATCAAGATGAAATGTATTTAGAGTTTTGTTCCATCAATACGGTGCATACAAACTAAAAGCCAATTTACCTAGCATGGTGGTGACCCTAAGAACCTCAAGAGTTACCCAATCCTGTGAATGGGTTAGGCAACTTAGGTGTCTATACTTCAACAGCAAAGTTAGATAAGACGGAAGTTTATGACGTAGGGCCTTGTAAACAAAAAGGGTGTCACGCAGAGATCTACGGGTCTTTAGCGAAGACCAGCCAAGCTTCTGATACAGGATGCAGTGATGAGTATCAAAACTGTCATCTGTAACAAAACGAAGGGCATTATGGTAGATTGCATCCAAGGTTGAATAGTAGTAGCAGCTGCACTTTGATAAATAGTATCACAATAATCAAGAATAGATAAAAAGGTTGACTGAATAATCTGCTCCCCACTGCTTAGAGAAAGGCACAATCTGTTTCTGTAGAAAAAGCCAACTTTAAATCTTAGCTTCTTAACCAGCTCATTTATATGTTTTTTAAACGTAAAATCCATATCAATCCAAATGCCTAAGTATTTATATGCGGGAACATGTTTGATTGGAGAACCATCTAATGAGTGAACATGTAGTTCATCTGAAACATTCTTACGAGAGTTTGAAAATGACATATATTTCATTTTGCCTGTATTAAGCACAATTTTTAAATCAGCAAGGGATTCCTGCATAGCTATAAGATATGACTGTAGGTTTGACAAAGCCAGATTGTCAGTCAAAGCAACAGCATGCATAATAGTATCAGCCGCATATAGAGGAAGTTTACAATTTTTAACAGATTAACCAATGGTGTTTATATACAGTTGAAGTCAGAAGTTTCCATAAACCTTAGACAAATACATTTAAACTCAGTTTTTCACAATTCCTGACATGTAATCCTAGTAAAAATTCCTTGTCTTAGGTCAGTTAGGATCACCACTTTATTTTAAGAATGTGAAATGTCAGAGTAATAGTGGAGAGAATGATTTATTTCAGCTGTTATTTCTTCCATCACATTCCCAGTGGGTCAGAAGTTTACATACACTCAATTAGTATTTGGTAGCATTGCCTTTAAATTGTTTAAGTTGGGTCAATCGTTTTGGGTAGCCTTCCACAAGCTTCCCACAATAAGTTGGGTGAATTTTGGCCCATTCCTCCTGACAGAGCTGGTGTAACTGAATCAGGTTTGTAGGCCTCCTTGCTCGCACACGCTTTTTCAGTTCTGCCCACAAATTTTCTATAGAATTGAGGTCAGGGCTTTGTGATGGCCACTCCAATACCTTGACTTTGTTGTCCTTATGCCATTTTGCCACAACTTTGGAAGTATGCTTGGGGTCATTAACAATTTGGAAGACCCATTTGCAACCAAGCTTTAACTTCCTGACTGATGTCTTGAGATGTTGCTTCAATATATCCACATAATTTTCCTCTCTCATGAAGCCATCTATTTTGTGAAGTGCACCAGTCCCTCTTGCAGCAAAGCACCGCCACAACATGATGCTGCCACCCCCGTGCTTCACGGTTGTGATGGTGTTCTTCGGCTTGCAAGACACCACCTTTTTCCTCCAAAAAGGAACAATGGTCATTATGGCCGAACAGTTCTATTTTTGTTTCATCAGACCAGAGGACATTTCTCCAAAAAGTATGATCTTTGTCCCCATGTGCAGTTGCAAACCGTATTCTGGCTTTTTTATGGTGGTTTTGGAGCAGTGGCTTCTTCCTTGCTGAGTGGCCTTTCAGGTTATGTCGATATAAGACTCGTTCGTTTTACTGTGGATATAGATACTTTTGTACCTGTTTCCTCCAGTGTCTTCACAAGGTCCTTTGCTGTTGTTCTGGGATTGATTTGCACTTTTCACACCAAAGTACGTTCATCTCTAGGAGACAGAACGCGTCTCCTTTCTGAGCAGTATGACGGCTGCGTGGTCCCATGGTGCTTATACTTGCACACTATTGTTTGTACAGATGAATGTGGTACCTTCAGGCATTTGGAAATTTCTCCCAAGGATGAACCAGACTTGTGGAGGTCTACAATGTTTTGTCTGAGGTCTTGGCTGATTTCTTTTGATTTTCCCATGATGTCAAGCAAAGAGGCGCTGTGTTTGAAGGGAGGCCTTGAAATACATCCACAGGTACACCTCCAATTGACTCAAATTATGTCAATTAGCCTAACAGAAGCTTCTAAATCAAATCAAATCAAATGTATTTATATAGCCCTTCTTACATCAGCTGATATCTCAAAGTGCTGTACAGAAACCCAGCCTAAAACCCCAAACAAGCAAGCAATGCAGGTGTAGAAGCACAGTGGCTAGGAAAAACTCCCTAGAAAGGCCAAAACCTAAGAAGAAACCTAGAGAGGAACCAGGCTATGAGGGGTGGCCAGTCCTCTTCTGGCTGTGCCGGGTGGAGATTATAACAGCACATGGCCTAGATGTTCAAATGTTCATAAATGACCAGCATTGTCAAATAACAATAATCATAGTAGTTGTCGAGGGTGCAACAAGTCAGTAACACAAGAGTAAGTGTCAGTTGGCTTTTTCATAGCCGATCTTTGAGAGTATCTTTACCGCTCCTGCTGTCTCTAGAGAGTTGAAAACAGCAGGTCTGGGACAGGTAGCATGTCCGGTGAGTAGGTCAGGGTTCCAGCAGGTCTGGGACAACAGGTCTGGGACAGGTAGCACGTCCGGTGAACAGGTCAGGGTTCCATAGCTGCAGGCAGAACAGTTGGAACTGGAGCAGCAGCACGGCCAGGTGAACTGGGGACAGCAAGGAGACATCAAGCCAGGTAGTCCTGGGGCATGGTCCTAGGGCTCAGGTCCTCCGAGAGAGAGAAAAAAAGAGAGAGAGAATTAGAGAGAGCATATTTAAATTCACACAGGACACCGGAAAAGACAAGAGAAATACTCCAGATGTGACAGACTGGCCCTAGCCCCCCGACACATAAACTACTGCAGCATAAATACTGGAGCCTGAGACAGAAGGGGTCAGGAGACACTGTGGCCCCATCCGATGAAACCCTCAGACAGGGCCAAACAGGTAGGATATAACCCCACCCACTTTGCCAAAGCACAGCCTCCACACCACTGGAGGGATATCTCCAACCACCAACATACCATCCCGGGACAAGGCCGAGTATAGCCCACAAAGATCTCTGCCACGACACAGCCCAAGGGGGGGCGCCAACCCAGACAGGAAGACCACGTCAGTGACTCAACCCACTCAAGTGACGCACCCCTCCCAGGGACGGCATGGAAGAACACCAGTAAGCCAGTAACTCAGCCACCGTAATAGGGGTAGAGGCAGAGAATCCCAGTGGAAAGAGGGGAAACCGGCCAGTCAGAGACAGCAAGGGCGGTTCATTGCTCTAGCCTTTCCGTTCACATTCACACCCCTGGGCCAGACTACACTTAATCATAGGACCTACTGAAGAGATGTGTCTTCAGTAAAGACTTAAAGGTTGAGACTGAGTCTGCGTCTCTCACATGGGTAGGCAGACTATTCCATAAAAATTGAGCTCTATAGGAGAAAGCCCTGCCTCCAGCTGTTTGCTTAGAAATTCTAGGAACAATTAGGAGGCCCGAGTCTTGTGACCGTAGCGTACGTGTAGGTATGTACGGCAGGACCAAATCGGAAAGATAGGTAGGAGCAAGCCCATGTAATGCTTTGTAGGTTAGCAGTAAAACCTTGAAATCAGCCCTTGCCTTAACAGGAAGCCAGTGTAGGGAGGCTAGCACTGGAGTAATATGATCAAATTTTTTGGTTCTAGTCAGGATTCTAGCAGCCGTGTTTAGCACTAACTGAAGTTTATTTAGTGCTTTATCCGGGTAGCCGGAAAGTAGAGCATTGCAGTAGTCCAACCTAGAAGTAACAAAGGCATGGATTAATTTTTCTGTGTCATTTTTGGACAGAAAGTTTCTAAAGCCATGACATCATTGTCTGGAATTTTCCAAGCTGTTTAAAGGCACAGTCAATTTAGTGTATGTAAACTTCTGACCCACTGGAATTGTGATACACTGAATTATAAGGGAAATAATCTATCTGTAAACAATTGTTGGAAAAATGACTTGTGTCATGCACAAAGTAGATGTCCTAACCGACTAGCCAAAACTATAGTTGTTAACAAGAAATTTGTGGAGTGGTTGAAAAACGAGTTTTAATGACTCCAACCTAAGTGTATGTAAACTTCCAACTTCACTACTGTAAATAGTGAAGAGAATAGGTCCCAAAATGTATCCCTGTGGTACACCTTTATGTACTTCAAGAAATTCAGACTTAACCCATCAATTGTGATGGCCTGAGTTCTGTCACTAAGATAATTGTGAAACCATGAACATGTGTCAGAGCTCAAGCCTATCGAGGACAACTTATTCAATAAAATAGCATTATCAATAGTATCAAAAGCTCTTGACAGGTCCACAAACAAAGCAGCACATTTCATTTTAGTCTCTAAAGCATTGACAAGATAATTAACAACTAAAGTGGTTGCTGTAATAGTGCTATGCCCAGGCCAAAACTGGGATTGATTAACATTCAAAATAAGTTTCTCAGTTAAAAAATAGCAAAGTTGTACATTTACCAAGGTTTCAAAACTCTTATCTAGACAAGGAAGCTAGACAAGGAAGCCTTGAAATGGGGCGATAATTATTAAGATCACTACTATCCCTGCCCTTATGGCGTGGCAGCACAAGAGTTGATTTCCATACGTTTGGATTATTTCCTGATAATGATTGCGGACCGGGATCCAATAGGTCGGCCCCTGTGGAATTTTTGTTGTCTATTGCTAGCAAAGCATCCAGGACTTATTTGTCTGTAAATAACCTAAAAATAAAAGCTTGGACTATAATTTTCTGATCATTCAGCAAGTTTTCCCTTTCAGCATCCAGACCAATATCATTGTGAATAGGCTTAGAAGTTATTTCAAATAGATAGCCCGCTGAAATAAAATGGTGATCAAATACATCAATGATGGCATTTCCCCCATAATGAGGCCAGTGTCTGATTTGTAGAACCCTTCAGGGATTTGACCGTTTTCCCAAATTTTGCCAGGTTCCCATTTCAATCTGACAGAGTGGTTACATAATAATCAGATTTAGCCTTTCTGATTTTTCTTACACAATGATTCCTCAGTTGCTTAAAAGCTTGCCAGTCCGGGCCTAAGACTGTGTTCCTGGCCTTGACCCAAGCATCATCTCTTTTATGAATTACTTCTGATAGTTCCGGAGTGTACCAGGCATTTGATCTACCTTTAACCCTTAATTTTTAGAAGGGAGCATGATTATCCACAATAGTATTGAAGACATCTGCACAAAGGCTCAAAGCTAAATCAATCAAGGTCACTAAAATAAAGATAGTGTAAAAATCATGTTCACTGAAGTTTTTAAAAGTTCCTCTTTGTGATGATACAAATAATTACAATAATTATATAGCTTATAATATAGCTTAATACCTCATGAGTTTTCCTGTTTTTCAAAACGCAGACTCTGGCTCTAATTCCCCATGTTCCAGTTGTATTCATCCTAAACTCATGGAGTTGTATTGCTTATACATGACAGTAGGCAGTGAACAAACCGTCACAGTGGAATCCCTTGTTGCAGGAGAACGGTTTGTCAGGCACACCATGGAACGGAACAGGCCTCAGCGTTGCCTCTGCGATGCCTCCTGTTTGTTTCTCAAGGTGAGAATTGTTTTTGTTCTCGCAATTCTCACAACATCTCCTCCTCCTCCTCCTTCCTTCGCCTTGCAGCTCCGAGGGCTGACGTATTAACATAGCTTCAGATTGCAGACTGAGGCAAGAACGGAGGTGTTTGTGTGTGCGCAGGTGGGTGTGTGCCTGCGTGTGTTCATGCATGCGTGTGTGCTTATGTGTGTGTATGCTGATGTGTGTGTGTGTGCATATGTCTGGTGTGTGTGTGTGTGTGTGTGTATTTGCTTTGAACAATGAGAAGTCTCGGAGGATGTTTCAAACTCTACATCTGGTCCTTCCAGGGGTGAGAGCCTTGGTGACACTCCTCACACACGCACACATGAATGCACGGATGCAGGCATGCACACACACACACACAGATTTGTGTTGGTGATCTGAGGCTATAGGAAGCAACGCAGCATTTTAACAGAGGAGGAGGCTATGCACTCAGAACAAGTCCCTGCAGAGTATTATTAAGTCCTAACCAGGGTCCATTTCCCTGGAATTGTGTCTCAACGATTAGGTCTTCACTGATCTGACAGAACTGGATGGGTGAAAGCAATACGTCAGAGGCCATTTAGAATGTAGTATTTCTTTCACCTTTCCAATCTTTTCTGAGTATGTGAGGTATCAACCATGCTGTTTTTATTTACCCTGCGTTTTAAGATCAGTGCAAGGAAAGGAAATAAGGAGAGGAAGCCATGATAGAATATTGAGATGAACCCAATGCAGCACCAGGCTTGTGATGTATTCCTCATCCAGAAATAATTTGTTAAATTCTTTGCTAAAATAAGTTTAGCATGATAGATTGATTGGATTTATTAGACCATTTAAAAAAAATACATACATAAGGGCACTCCAGCCAGTGACGCCTTCACATACAATATAAGAAAATCATTAAGGTAACATAATAAAGCTTAAAAGCTTATTTCCATTGTGGTCCTTTTGGAGATAAGTGCCCAAATGTGATAAAGCATATAATCATAAGATATTTCTGTGTAATATGATCCATATGTTACTGTAACATGAATATACAAACCTAACCTTATGCCCACAGCACCTCAGAGCCAGTAACTTTTAATGGTCCTAACTCTGGTTTTAATTGTTTTAGCTCAGAGAAACAAAACTGCATCTGAATAACATTATAACAACACCTCTTAGGGGTTTCACCACTAATACACAACAGCTGGTTTTATTCATTTGTGAATATTCTCAATGTACTTGACCAAGTTTCAACATTTGAAACAGTATTTATGTCAGATTCATTTTTTATCGTCCTATAATAAGTAATGTGTTTCTTGAATAATATCAATTGTATTCAGCAACATTTTGTTTTATTGTTGTTGGCAAAAACAAGAAAGATCCGGAACAAATTAATTACAGTGGAAATTCACCGTTAATCGAGCCAAAGCTGTTACATTACAAGGTGCAAAGCAAACTGTATTCACCTTTCTCTCGTCAAACTTTGTTGTTCAAATTTTTCATAAACTTGAGGCCCTGGCACTGAAATAAAACATGTGAACTGGAGAATCAAAGTTGACAGAAACTAAAAAATCACGCTAAATCATGAATCGATAACAAATACAGTTTAAAGGATGACTAATGGCCTAGCAGTCATAAACTAACAACCCACTACTCAGCAGCCCCTTCATTTCATGCCAGCACAAAATAAACAGACACATTTATTTTCACGGACGCTAATAAATTTCCCTGAAAAACTCAAAGAGCAGTCCATCTGCTTCAAATTATTTTTAATTTCAATTTCTGTCCCGTTCCCATTAGGTATTCCACTGAGATATTCGCCAAATTCTTTCATTTACCTCCTCCCATCTGCATCCAATTACATCTCTCCCTGAACAGGGTCTCTGGTGAGCTCAGAGCCAAATACCCCGACTTGTACCTTAAGCAAACTTTGTGCTTGTTTTATTATCTGTGAGGGGCCCTGGCTCATTGGCTGTGCTGTGTGTGTGTGCTGTATGATGGACTTTGAACGTCTCCCTCTTGCTCTCTCTCTCTCTCTCTCTCTACCCCCTCTCCGTCCACCCTCTCCCCCCCCATCTCCCCCCATCTCCCCAGCCTGATCTATTAGCTGTTTAAATGGCCCAGCAGATGTTCGCAGGCCAACGAGGGAATCCAGGGCCGTCCTATATGACTGCTTGGCTTGCAAGGCCTGTGGGACTATAACCAGGGATCAGAGGACAGCGATGTGTTTGGGTTAATTCATCACAAAAAATATTTGGGTAAACAATCCCCAGGGTGTCATCTGTGTTAGTTGGCTGAAAAATACCACTTATTTTCCCACAGACCAGACTAGACCAGATCTGGCATTGGCTGGTTTAGCCTGGCTGATTCTGATTGTACAGATACTGGTTTTCAGTATTCGATACAGGCATTACCCCTCTATATTTAAATTATATTTACATCACTAAGGTAAATATGTCTGTCAAAAAAAGAAAACAAGTGATTTAGCAAGTGATAACTAAGAAATAGATCCACCTCTAAACAAATGGATTTTTGGACTTTGGATCTGTATTAAATCTGTGTTACAGTTTTTTACAATCACTTTGGCACTAATTTCAGAACCTTGTGGTCATTTTTCAAAACTCTAGACACAAAACTCAAAACAGTCATCACTTGTAACAAAGGCTGTCCAATGTTCAAAACATTGAATTGTGCATTCATATCTTTAAAGAAACCTTGCACTTGCAGAATCATTGGTTCAAATAACTCATTTATCATGAAATACCATAGGAACGTTCATTTAGATCACCCACACACAAGATACCGATAGTTTCACTGTGTAGTTGTTTGTACAATCATTAAATATTGTAGTACAAAATATGTGATAAATGTTTCATTATGCTACTACACGTAAATACATCACTGTAAAAGGACTAGTAGAGAGAATACTACAGACACAGTGGAATCATTGAACAAAATATGAAATGTATTGATGAAATACAATAAAATCACAACATAGGTTTCTTTGAATCAAAGCAAAAATAATTAGCTACAAAAAAGAAAAAACAGTTAAAGGTCAACTGCTTACTGTAAAAAGCAAAACAAAGGATTAATTGCTGTACTTCTATATTTCCCTCAACCCTGTCTTGTGGATTTGGCCACAGGTTCTCATCCACATCACAATTGATGTTTTAATTAGCCAAACATCTTGGGAAGAATCTTCGGGCATGGCGAATCCAGGCCTGACACTGGTCTGCCGTGATGTCATTGCATGCATCATCTATGGCCTGGAGAAGGGTGGCTTGTTCGTGAGGGCGCCTATCATATACCTTCCACCTCCATTTGGAGAAAAATTCCTCAATCGGGTTAAGGAAAGGAGAGTATGGGGGTAAGTACAGGGTGGTAAATTGTGGATGGGCCTGAAACCATGCTTGCACCATTTGAGCATGGTGGAAACTGACATTATCCCACACAATGACATAGGTCACGCCATCAGCTCTACAGACCTGATTTAGCTCATCAAGGAAGGTTACAAGGAGAGCTGCATTATATGATCCAATACGAGGTCTGTGTCCCACCACACCATCTTCAGATATAGCCGCACACATGGTGATGTTTGCCCCACGTTGTCCAGGTACTTGGATGGTTGCCCGCTGGCCAATGAAATTCCGACCTCTCCTCCTTGTCTTGGCCAGGTTGAAGCCTGCCTCATCCAAAAAGGTTTTTGTCAGCATCCAGCTCCATCACCCTCTAAAAATACATTTTGGAAAGAAAATGACTGATTACAATGATTTTGGGGGAATTTTTCACAACAGGCATCTTGAAACTGAACATACCTGAACATACTCAGTCCTCAGTTGCTTCACTGTCTGCATTTCTTTCAAAAGGCACACGGTATAGCTGTTTTAGAGACACCTGGTGCCTTTTCAGCATGCGCGCAATAGTCGGCAAACTTATGGCTTCCACATTGTTGAACATGTCGTCATTGTCCAAGATGTGCTGCCGAATATAATTTCTGGCCCGAACCAAATTGACCACAGCCCACTCTTGTTGGTCAGTCAGAATTTTGCCTCTGCCTTCCCTATTTGGCCAAGTCTCAATTCTGCAGGGAAAATTACAGTAAGAACACATTTAGTCACATTACATTTTAGTCATTTAGCAGACGCTCTTATCCAGAGCGACTTACAGTAGTGAATGCATACATTTCATACATTTTTATTTTTTCGTACTGGCCCCCCATGGGAATCGAACCCACAACGCTGGCGTTGCAAACAACATGCTCTACCAACTGAGCTACAGGGAAGGCCTAGGTCACATCACCTACTCTGTGGTACACATTGGCATGCAGTATACAGTCATTTGACAATTGAGAGTAGCCTAATGCTGAAGATTTACCGGTTCTCATTGCGGAAAGTTCTGATGATTGAGGCCACGGTTGATCTTCTGAGGTTTGGTTGAATCATTGTAGCTGCCTCAGTCATTGTCATGCCATGATTTACGACATGGTGCACAACTATTGCTCAGATTTCATTGGACACTCTTTGCTGGTGCGGCCGCTGTCTTGGTCCGTGGCCTTGTCCTCTACCACGTTCCCCCACACCTCTCAAACGAGGCCCATGACTACCTCTCAGAAGGGGTGCTTGTCCCCTGCCATTCCTTTGACCACCACGTCTTTCTCCTCCCACTGCTTGACCTCTATTGTGACCTGGATCACCTGCCGGCTCCATGTTATCGCTATGTTGTTGTAGGTGGATACCACTCATTTCACTATATACTCGTACCACAATGTGAAATCAATCATCAGTAACGAGTTGGCAGTATTGGAAAAGCAATTACAAGGGCCTGCATACATACACTTTATTAGGTACACCTGCATGATAACGCAAATATCCTGCTTCTTCGAACAGCGGTTCAAGTGGCTGCCTGCAACTCAATATATAGAGTATATAGAGTAGAGAGCTTTAGATGTTGTTCGACCAAACATTAGAATGGGCAAGATGCGTAATCTAAGCAACTTTGACAGTGGTATGATTGTTGGTGCCACACATGGTGATTGCAGCATCTCAGAAACAGCTTCCCTCCTGTGATTATTCCTCACTACAGTCTCTAGAGTTTACAGAGAATGGTGCGATAAACAAAACACATTTAGTGAGCGGCAGTTCTGTGGGCAAAACACCTTGTTAATGAGATAGTTCGGAGGAGAACGTCCAGACTTATTCAAGCTAACAGAAAGGCCACAAATACTCAAATAACAGCTGTTTAAAACAGTGGTGTGCAGAAGGGCATTTCTTAACGTACAACACCGTGAATAATTCAGGCTGTTGTGGAGGCAAAAGGGGGTCCTACCCAGTACTAGATAGGTGAACCTAATAAAGTGTACAGTAATGTCAAATCTGAAAACATGGTCTGGAAAAGTGGTACATGGGACCATAGAAACAGTGTCTGATAAAGAATGATGATGAAATATTACATCCATAGATAATGTAGTCCAATTTGTTCAACGGTAATTGGTGTCAATGGATCTCGTTATCCTGAAACTTTCATGATCTAAACATGATCTAAACCATAAAACTATGCATTAAGAGTAATGTAACAGTTACTTCTCATTTTGATCAGTTGTATCAGTTGATAGTTAGATCATTGTAATGAAATGAATAGACAGTCATCTCAGATGTAATGTGTGAATTGCATTTTGAAATGGTAATACTTTGATGTTAAGTTGTATCATTTTGAACAGGTGATTTTAGTTCAATGAACAAATGATCTTATCTGTATGTGTATTGTATCCAAGCAATTGGAAAAAGTGTTAGAGTTTGGCAAAATTGTGCATTTTGATCATCGGTTGTGAGTTTTGTGTCTAGAGTTGTGAAAAATGACGTCAAGGTTCTGAAATTAGTGCCAAAGTGATTGTAAAAAAACTGTAATTCAGTTGTTGCCTGATGCTCTGCGCTTGAGCTTAGCTTGTCAATGTAATCAACACATTCCTAAGGTGTGAAATGTGCCTTAAACCCTGAACATAAGTCACTCTCAATTTCACACAGCGTCTGTCTGTCTGTCCTCAGGTCATCTCTGATCAAAATAGGACATGGATCGCTCTCTTTCTCTCTCTCTTATTTTATTTCATAATATACATCTTTTAAAATGGCCAAACTCTATTCACAACGGTATTCAGTTGGTAAGAGAAAGACATTCAGTAAATACTGTCACAACTATCTTCGTCTGCTGACGATAATGCGAAATCGTCGTCTGAAAAGGTAGACCAAAACGCAGCAGGTTGTTCATTTTGAACATTTATTCACTCCAAAACGCATACAAAAACAACAAAACGACCGATTTACTGACAGTCTGCATGGCACAAGGCTAACACAGAACAATCACCCACAAATAACAAACAAACACACCCTAATATATGGGACTCTCAATCAAAGGCAGATAGACAACACCTGCCTTCAACTGAGAGTCCCAACCCCAATTAACCAAACATAGAAACAGACATACTAGACTAAACATAGAATACCTGAAAACCAAACAGTGCCCAAAAACCCCGGAATACTTAAACCAAATGCCCCTTCAACAAAAACACACCACCCCGAACCACATAAAACGAATACCCTCTGCCACGTCCTGACCAAACTACAATACTAATTAACCCTTATACTGGCCAGGACGTGACATACTAGGAATAGATTGTCCACCATCTATGTGTTATCCAGACAGAAAATAGAAATAGGCAAAATAACATTTTGATTTAGAGCAATAAAGAAATGGAATAATTTAACTGAGCGAACCAGAAACCTCTCAATATATAAATTTAAACAATACTTTAAAACCATTTAAATATAATAAATATAAATGTTATTTTGGACTATAGCAGATGAAGAATCAATATCTTTTAATACTGAGTATTTATCGGGTCAATATGTCAGTGTATTATGTATGTTTGTAACAGTGTGTTATATGTGAAAATGTGTTTGTATTATAAATTGTATTTAAATGTTTAAGGACTCTTGGAAGATTAGTCCAAATGAGGAGTAAAAGAGAGCCAAATAAAAATCAAATCAAATCAAAATCTCTATCTCCATCTCTCTGACATGTGTCGTGACAGACAGGACAACAGGATCTGACTGCTAGCCAATGCCTCTCGGTGTGAAAACAACTTAGTCAAGTTCACAGACAGACAGTTGTAAAAGAGTTAACAGTATGGATCAGATTTTTTATTTCTACGTTGATTTTGTGACTGTTGAGATTGAAGGCCTACACACTCAATAGGCAGAATGATTTGAGGGGGTAGAAAGAACACATAAATTGATTTATAGCCGTTCCACTACCCAGAGCTGTTTGAGAGGACAAGCTTGACAAGTGCGGGGGGATTGAATTACATTTCCGGTAAAAGAGCAATAATTTACGTTTTCCCAAGCCAACTATTAATACCCACGCGGCCTCAGTGCAGTGCCAGTTATGTGGGTCTTAAAGGCCGAGCAGGACATGTTGTCATTGGCATTTTTCATAAATCCTGCCCTGAGGAATGCAGCACTAAACAGAAAGCTGGAAACAGATATGTGTGTGTGCCCCTTGTACATGCACACATGCATATGTGTGTGCTATCAATAGTGTATAGTTTAGCTACACATGATTGTCATTTCCTGTGCCACCTTTAACTCCTGCAATGTGGGGACCACATATTATACCATAGACATGTCAAACACGACTCAGCTAACAATGCCATCAATGTCTCACCTGCTCTGTGAGTCAGCCCAGCTAAGCAGCCACATAGAAGCCAAGTTCAAACTCAGGATAAGAGACACGCCGCAGCCCTCTCGTTCTCTTTACCCTTTGCGCAACTGTCCAACAAGCCAGGGCTCTTCTACTGGGAATGTACCGAGCTGCAAATATACAGCGAGGAGGTCCCAAAATAAATATGTCACATCGCACTTGACTTTTAATGAATACGTCTCTTTAAGTTTAATAAGGGCAGCTGATATATAAGCTGAGCGTGGGATCAGGGCTGCGATAGCTGTCAATGTAATACTGAAAGGTAGCCCGTAAAGGAGTCTTTGCTCTTTACTGGCCCGGGCAGGAGGGATGAGAGCGAGATATATATATAAAGAGAGAAAGAAAGGGAGAGAGAGAGAGAGAGAGAGAGGTGCAGGTGTTTTTAACCAGAGCCAGAACACATCAAACCCAGAGCTGGATCCACCAAGTCCACCATGCAGCCTGCAGGGGGGTGTAGTAAAGCTGAGGGCTGAGTCTGGACCTGACAGGTTGATGGCCGAAGTGAAACTCAAGAAAGGCCAAGCTGGTTTGCTTTCAAGCTGAGTCCGTAAGACCTGACCTGTTAATTAATGAGAAGCATGAATCAACCACAAACACATCTTTTTTGGGGGGGTGGGGGTTTGTCTGTGTGCTATTGTGTCTGTGTCTTTAAGAGTGAGACATGGGGTGAGAGATATAGATAAAGAGAGAGCTAGAGAGAGAGAGAAACACAATGATAAAGTGAGAATACGTTCCGTTCCTCATGCCAGGATCTCACGTTTCCTCTCTGTCCCCAGCCCTGCTATTGTTATGTCTAAACTCATCTAGATCCATTGTGATGTGAGGATCAGCAGGAAGAAATAATTCATCAGACAGGTTGTATCCCAAATGGCACCCTATTCCCTGTATAGTGAACTACTTCTCACCAGGGTCCATAGTGCACTACATAGGGGAAAGGGTGCCATTTGGGACACACTCAGACAGACCCTGGTGATGGGAGTTGATACTTAATCCAGCCCTGGCCCAACGCTCCGTCTGCCCCCCTCACTCCCTTGGCTGCTATAGGCCGGCTGGCGTGAGAACACACAGACCTTATGGCCAACTTTATATCAAACGCTCGGTAGCCTATGGGTCTAATAAACTTAAACCATCCAGACAATTCTGGAAATCTAACAGACAGGAATAGTAGACAGAGCGTGAGAGAGGTGTTATCAGTTCATTCAGTGACATTTTAGTATTTGCAGGGGTGGAAAAAGTACTGAAATATCGTACTAAAGTAGAAGTACTGTTACTTTAAAGGGGCAGTGCCGTCAAAAAGTTGATTTCCTGGTTTTTTAAATGATATTTCCACACTATGAGATCGAAATAAAACTCTGAAATTGTGAAAATTATGATAATGTCCTTTCAGAGTAAGAACTTTTTGAAAATGAATACCTGGAATTTCAGGTGGGATGGGTTTTTTGGCCCACAGCATGACATCACAATCTGATCTGATTATTCTGACCAATGACCTTGATCTTTTATGTGCATATGTATCCTCCTACTTTGAAGGGGTAAGCGAAGTAGGCTCTAGAGTCTAGACGGTCCTATCTGCCATTCAGGACTGTGTATGTACTGTAACTATATTTACATTTGTATCCCCAAGCCCAGATGATCAGACTGAGCATTTCAATGGCAAAAGGAGTTTCAGGAAAGAAATTATAAAAAATATGTTATGAGTTATTTTCTTGAAATAAACACACACAGTGATTTATTAGATTTACAGTGATGATTTTAAAATTAAATTAAAAAGACTGCATGGGGCTTTAATGAAATTGTACTCAGGTAGACGTAAAATTACTGGTGTAAAAAAAATACTAAAGTAAAAGAAAAAGTAGCTAATTACGTTTGAAACGTTTGAAAATAAATTAAACATTGGAAGCAATTCAAATGTTTTGATTAAAAAAAAAATAAAGTTGGCAGACTTCAATATACTTCAGACTCCCGAAATAAACATTTCAAAATGTTTTACCCTCATTCATACCGGCGGACATTCACTCACTCACCCATTCACACTCTTCCTCTTTCCCTCCTTCTCTAACTCCTGCCTAACTCACAAACCCTCTTTCACTCACTCACCAGGGGTGGAAAGAGTACTAAAATATCCTACTCAAGTAGTAGTACTATTACTTCAATTACATTTTACTCAAGTAGAAGTACAATTACTGACCAAGTACTCGGAAAAGCTACTCAATTATAGTAACAAGAGTATTTGTAATTAGTAACTTTTTTTATTTGTCTTCACCTCTGGTTATTAGTCTTCAGATATTTCTATGAGATGTCATGATAAGTAAAATAGTGATAGCACAATAAACCTACTCCATCTTGCATTCATTTCTGACAACTCTGAAGGTTTTATACACCCATACCACAATTGGTCATTTGTAGAAACGTCATCATTTAGTGAGTCCATGTGTGACAGTTTATAAGTCTTGGAGAATAAGAGATGCTTACGGGCATCATCGTGCCTCACCAGGCCCAGGCAAGGCCCTGGCATAGAACAAAACATTGGACTATGAGGTTGGTGATGGGGCTCAGCGGGGCCGTGGGTAAAGCATGTCAACATCATGCACGCTTGCACGCACATACTCACAGGGAAAGGTCAGTTGTACAACTGAATGCATTCAACTGAAATGTGTCTTCCGCATTTAACCCTCTGAATCAGAGAGGTGCGGGGAGCTGCATTACTCCACGTCCACGTCATCGGCGCCTGGGGAGCAGTTGTTGTTGGGGGTTAGCTGCCTTGCTCAAGGGCAGAACGGCAGATTTTTCCACCTTGCTGGCTCGGGGATTCTAATAGCAACCTTTTAGTTACTAGCCCAACTGACACACCACACCACATACGAGGAAAGCTTGTCAAAATCAGTCCTCATCACATAGTTACAGGACTCATTGGCTAGTTTGAGATTTGGTGTTGCTGACAGAACCTCCTCACTGAATCTGAATCTGTCGCCCTCTGCCTTCAATGGAAAACCGTGTTGTGAAGAAGTGATGGGGGGAGGAGACACAGTCAGAAACACGAACACACACACACACACACACACACACACACACAAACATACACACCCCAGGAACATCTTCAGCTGAGACAAACCTTTCAGGGGTGCTAATCCAGGGTCCCAGCATTCCTCCTTGGTTCACAGGCAACTTGTCAGCTCCTGGGGCCATTGCCAGATGACTGACTGTCAAAGTGTGTGTGTGTGTATGCACGTGTGTGTGTGAGTGCGTGCATGCATGTGCTCCCGGGTGCTGCAGGCGAATGCTTGAATGTCAGAGCCACTTCATGGGGATGGATGAGCCTTCACGTGTCATCCTCTCCTTACATTTCTGTTTGTCTTCCAGATCTGTCTATCATGGAGGGGGTCAGAGGTTAGGGGTCAGAGGGTCAGAGGGTGTCAGGCTGAAGGGAAATGCCTTGGCTGAGGAATGGGGAGGTATGGTTAGGGGCATTGGTAGCTCTCAACAATCAATCACACTCATAAAATAAGATGGCAAAGCATCAAATCAAACTAAAACAATAGAACCTCATTGTTAGTTAATGGTTTCAATTCACACCCGTTGCTAACACCTGCTCTAGCCGAATTCTAAGTAGGGGTGTTAGTTATAGCTACCATAAAATTGCCAGGAATTAAATATCAGTCCAAGAACAAGAACAAAACAAACAGATGAACTTACATCAGCATGTGTGCGAACTCAGAACACATTCTCCATGTAATGTAAGCAGAGACGAAAACACACCTTAACGTCTTCTTTTCCTGTTTTCATTTTGTGGTTCATTGGGATTTATTTTACCAGCTTCTAACCAGCATAGGTTGAACACACCGACCCCTTATCTAAAGTATCAGTCAAAATAGCACATGGTAAGCACAAGTTGACGTGGGAGTTGAGAGACAGCAGGGGCGTACGTGTCCCGGGGAGGGTCCGGTTACGGGGCTGCATGACTGGGGTGGCCATCCTGACAGGCCCACCTGCCCACCCCCAGTGTATGTGTGTGGGACACTACCCAGCTTCCCGGGCCCCAGCCCCTACCCCCATCTGTCCCCCATACGCATGGCCAGCTGGTCCTAAGGATGATTAACAACCAGTGTAAACTTACACAGCGGGATCACAGACACATTTGTGCATTCATTCACACGTAGAAATGTTATATGATGCTAAGAGGTATTAGAGAGAGAGATGAGAGCCGGGGGCCCGCCATGGGCCAACACAGCCGACACCGAGCCAGCAACGACATGCAGCAATAAACGCTAAGAGCCATGTTGTAGTTATCACTTTAAAAAAAAATAGCTTCTATGTGTCAATGGGAGGTGGGTTTCTGGAAATCAATGAAGCAGATTTATTGTAGTACTGCTGTTACGAACGGCTCTGTATGGAGGAGATTATACCCCTCACACCTCTCAAACCTGGATCCCATATCTTCAACGCTGTGTTCCTCTCCTCTCAACCCCACCCGTCTCGCTCCCCTCACATAAAAAGAAAATGACATCATAAAGAGGAGACGCGGGATGGTGTTAGAGGCCTCTGCCCTAATCCTCTGGAGGTTTTTGATACCTTTGATTTTAATTTTTCAGGGCCAGAGTCGTATTAATCTTTTGGTAGAGGGTTGTAAAAAGCTAGCTATGGGAAGGCCTTTAAAAAGCTGCAACCCCACCACCTTTGTATAAGTTACAATGTCTTTAACTTGAAGGTTATCAATGTTACAAAGTGTATACTTACTAGGCCTACTCAGCGCACGCCGAGCACTGGAAGAGCTTGTTTACTGTGGTAAAATAACCCCAGAGACAGTAATGTTACACCAACACAGAGTACAGCTTATCAGTTGATACAGGCTGTACAGACGTATGTGAATACCGTATGTTCTCTCCCTCTACCTTTCCCTCTCCCCCTGTTTCTCTCTCTCTCTCCCCCTGTTTTTTTCTCTCTCTCTCTCTCTCTCTCTCTCTCTCTCTCTCTCTCTCTCTCTCTCTCTTTAGAAGGCTGTGTTTGTGTGTGGGCTTCATGCTCACATGCATTTCAAAGTTACTTATTATATGCAAAGCTGAGAAAAAACACTACCTCATTCATAATGTATAGGAAACCTGCAATGAACTGTTTACTGACCTATTTGTTAAAACCTTTCCAGAGGATGTCCCTGTGGAACTATCACGAAGGACATGTCTTTCCCAGACTCAAATGAGAATGGATGTTTTTGAAGGCATGATACTGTATAAGTAATGAACTTATATTTCCCTAGTACCAACAGCAAACCCTGAAGATACTGAGTAACATTGCATTGGGTTTCTGTGATAATATGGTAGCAATAAAAAAACTGTCCCCAAGTAGTTAGTCTATTTCACGAGGTTAACTTCCCAGTTTAGAATCTGTTCTGTCCAAGTTCACCTCTGAAACAAATGAGCTCAACAGTAAACAAAACTTCCATTGCCATGAACAGATTGTCCTGAGCATTTGTATTATGAATGACCATGCCCAACATTGCTAAACATTATAACATCTGTACAGCAATAAAATGGCTTTTAAGGAGGCCAGCAGTAGCAAATCAAATCAAATCAAATTTTATTGGTCACATACACATGGTTAGCAGATGTTAATGCGAGTGTAGCGAAATGCTACAGCTTCTTACAGCATCCAACCAACCTAATGCAGCATAGCATATGGCTCAGAGCCCTTCTATATAAAGTAGTGGTTCCAGTTAGCACATTATTCCCTGCTAACGACTGGCAGGGAGCACTATGGGTAATGTATGGAGCCATGCCTCCAAATGACCAATAAAAAGAAACGGTTCACAAGGATTCAGAATGCGAATTATCAGCATGGAATGTCTGTTAATTCAAAAACGTAATTCTACATCTGAAGGAGGGAGAGGGTAAAGGCTAATTGTAATGGCTAAACAGGAATCCTTTTTTAACAGAGTCGTTGGTTTGGAGCGAGAAGATTGACGTGAAAGTTAAGCTAGCCAGGGTTGTTAGTATTCTGGTTACAACTCTATAAGGTATGGACTTGGACATTTTTTTCCTAATTCTTCACTATAAAGCACTGCAGGGTATACCATAGCTCCAATTCATTCAGAAACCCATTCATAGAAGTATTTTATGTGCCAGTGGTTTTCTAATTGCATTCATCACAGAAATCCCCACTTAAGTTCTCTTAGTATTTATTATCCGCTAACTGGGTCTACATTATTAAACCTTAATGATATGGAGCTCCGAAAATATGTTGCCCTTTATTTTCCCCACAGAGAATCAATGTACTACATTAGCTGTATAAATTAAGTCATATTTTACCAGTGTGTTGCCACCTTCGATATTCTCCCTTAGTGAGATGTATTCTCCCCCACTCCAGTGTGCTTTCTCTCTCTCTCTCTCTCTCTCACTCTCTCTCTCTCTCTCTCTCTCTCTCTCTCTCTCTCTCTCTCTCTCTCTCTCTCTCTCTCTCTCTCTCTCTCACACAGGCCTCTTGGGAGAGGATGATATAGTTAATTCTAATGAAAGAGCTGGGGGTGGGTAATGGTTTAAATTATAAATTTGTGAGAGAGAGAGAGAGAGAGAGAGAGAGAGAGAGAAACAGGGGGATAGAGAGAGAAACAGGGGAGAGGGAAAGGTAGAGGGAGAGAACATGTTGGGGAGATCTGGTGAGAACTGGATAATTCACAGTCCCACGGGTATGTGATGTCATCGGACACAGTCAGCATCGCTGAGGATTCTGGGAGCCCTTGGATAGACCAGTGGGTTCCCTTGGTTCCCTTTATGGCATTATCCATGTAGGATAGCGATAAAATTGACAAAATATAGTCAAGTCCACCAGAATTTAAGGTTAATTACACCAAGTAAGGCAATCCCACCTATTTATACAATAACTAAAGTGGTGGTTAATAATCAGGTTATATTAAAGTCAGTACAGCTTATAGCCTCGTATGGTTATGAGGTATGGAATCAGGGGTGGAAATGAGCCGGAATCCCCTGGAATAGAGTTCATGTTTAAGATGATCGTAACACTAAAGACTTTGATAGGTTGGTGGCAATGAGGCCTTTAACATTCTTTGTTTTGATTGGTTGTCCTCCCTACTGAATCCATCGCATCACTATCTGCTGACCAGATTTTAAAATGGCCGCCACCAAGTCACCTCAGTCTCTCAGGGCGAAGAGAAAATACTCTATAAGATAAACAGAGATTACCGATATCGTTACACTTCCTTTATTACACTTCGCTTCCCTGTGACATCAATTACATTAACAAGCTGAATGTTGGTGTGTCGGGAGAGTTAGGGAGGGAACGATGGGTCCCAGGGAAAGAAAGGAACGATGCAGACTGATGACAAACATGCTGAGGAAATACAAAATAAATCCCACCTTTTAGTGAGGCAAATATTATGTGTCAGAAAGAAGAGAGGAGAGGGTGAGATACTTTGTCTTCTAACTTCTTATGTTTTCCAGGATAAATCCTGGCTGATTCCTAATTGTGTGATTCTTCTTGTCTGCATCAACCTCAGGCCGACAGGTTATTTCAGCTTGTTATCGGGAAAACATTTACCCATTTGGAGTTATGAGAGTGCTAGCGTGAGGGCCCCTGGAGAAACACAAACAGCAGTGAATCTTGTAGAGTTATGGTAAGGCCTCTCCTCATTAGATGGCCAATTGACTGAGGGAGAGAGAAGAGCCCAATCCCAGGCTTTTATGGAATGTTAAGGAGACACAATCTGACGTTTACATCTCTAGCTTCTCCCTGATTGCATGGCTGGAGAGAAAATGGCTCCATAGATCTCAGATTTGAAGAGGAGTGAGAGAAACATAAAGACACATTTCCTGCATTACATTGTATACACGTTATAGCACATTCACAAATCAGAGGAAAAAAATGTGCGGGAAAAATATAATAGGTTATGCATGTCCGTCAGGTTTAGCATTGGTTGATAAGTGGTTATTTGTTTCGGGATGTTAAGGTGGCATGTTTTGCCTATTAAGGACAACTCTTCTCCCCATTACTCAGTGGGTACCAGAGCTCCATAACGACACCCAAACCAACAGGATGTAAACAAGAACGAATCGGCCAATATAGTCTGCAGATTTTACCTAAGGAGAGACAGGAGTATACACAGAAGCACACACACACGCACACTGGCAAACACACACACACACTCAAACGAATTTGTACCTGTGAAAACGTACATGTACCTGTGCGAAAGAGAGGCTATGATAGAGAAGCAGGGGCACTTAAGGTCTTATCTGATGACATGGAGTCTGAGTTTGCTAAACATATCAAGAATCTTGCAGAGGCTAGTAGTAGTAGTAGTAGTAGGCTTAGTAGCCTCTAATACAGAGAAGTTGCATCCAAATTGGCAAATCGAAACAACATCCCTGTCCCAGACAACTGGTCAAGAAATGAAAGGGTAAGGGATATTGAACAGAGAGCTCAAAACCAACATGAGGTAAACAAGGACAAATTGGCCAATTTAGTCTGCAGATTTTTACCTAAGCAGAGACAGGAGTACACAAAGGAGCACGCACTCATGCAAACACACGACAGGAGAGACAACACTCCGACGCCTTAACAATGTCACAGAGGAACTTTCTCTTCCAAACTACCTGACCCAAATTGGCTGTGTAGTCTCGGCCCAATTAGATCTGAAATATGGTAACTGCATCAACCATTAAAGCACTGTGGAAATGGTGCAGGGAGAACTCTTGAAGGTTAGGTTAGGGGGAGTACACTTCAGGAGTGATATGTGATGTGTAGACTCTTGCTTACACAGCAGAAAACAGTGCCATGACGAGGGGACAGCAGAGGGAGGGAGGGAAGAGAGAAGGAGGGAAGGAGGAAGGGAGGGAGAGATGATAAATAAACACTCTTGGATAGATCTTCCTCTCCTTAGGACATATATTACAGAGACAGGCAGGAAGCAACAAGAGGGATCACTGTTATAGCCTGAACGTGTGTGACTGCACTGCATTGCACTCATTCAAATCAATGCACCTCTGCTCAGTAAGTGGACCAACGATAATGTTGATTAGAAAGGAAAAATAACAATTTTCAACATGTTGTTTTTGTAAAAAATAATTAAATAAGGAATGTTTCATTCATTGCCATAGACCGGCGCTAACTCATTAAGTGCAGGAAATGGCTTGATTGCTGATTTCCTGTTTTATACCCTCATCATTAAAATACCTGGAAATCAAGCACATAGATATTTATATCGGTGCAAAAATATTTTTTCCCCCGCAGCAGCCTCAATGAATGATGGTGGAGCCACATAATATGTCCCTTATATTGGGAAGACAATAGCCTTTTTTTCCTGAGTGGCGCAGCGGTCTAAGGCACTGCATCTCAGTGCTAGAGGCGTCACTACCGACCCTGGTTCGATCCCGGGCTGTATCACAACTGGCCGTGATTGGGAGTCCCATAGGGTGGCGCACAATTGGCCCAGCATCATCCGGATTAGGGGAGGGTTTGGCCGGGGTAGGCCGTCATTGTAAAATAAGAATTTGTATTTAACTGACTTGCCTAGTTAAATAAAGGTAAAATAATATATATAAAATATTAATAATAACTCAGCACAGCTCTGCAGGCAGGGAAGAACTGTCACGTCCTGACCAGTAAAAGGGGTTGTTTGTTATTGTAGTGTGGTCAGGGCGTGGCAGGGGGTGTTTGTTTAGTGTGTTTCGGGGTTTTGGTTTATGTTCTATGTTTTCTATTTCTATGTGAGTTTTCTAGTTTTTCTATATCTATGTTGGTTTTGGGAACGACCTCCAATTAGAGGCAGCTGGTTGTTGTTGCTTCTAATTGGAGGCCATATTTAAGTGGGTTTATTTTCTCTTGTGTTTGTGGGTGGTTGTTTCCCTATATAGTCTGAGCACCTTACGGGACTGTTATTTCATTGTTTGTTTTGTGTAAGTGTTTTGTTTGGTTTTTCTTCAATAAAAGGAAGATGAGCATTCACATACCCACTGCGTTTTGGTCTACATACAACGGTGTGTGTGACAGAACCACCCACCAACGAAGGACCAAGCAGTGGAGGAAGGAGCAGCAGGAAAAGTATAGGGAGTCATGGACCTGGGAGGAGATCCTGGATGGGGCAGGACCATGGTACCAGGTTGGGGAGTACCGGCGCCCGAAGGACGGGGGGGGGGGCACACGGGGAGTTGGAGTAAGTCAGGCAATAGGCCTGAACCAAATCCTCGTGCTTATTATGGGGAGCGTTTGGCGGTGAGAGCACCGTGCTATGCGGAAGTGCGCACGGTCTCGCCCATCTGCACGCACAGTCCGGTACGAGCGATACCAGCCCCCCGCAAGTGCCGTGCTAGAGTGGGCATCCAGCCAGGGAGAAGTATGCCTGCTCAATACATCTGGCCACCAGTGCGTCTCCTAGGCCCAGGCTACCCTGCGCCTGCTCTATGCACGGCAGCCATCATTCCTCAGCACAGCCGAGTTCGCCCTGTGCCAGCACTCCGCCCGTGCCGGGCTACAGTAACAATCCAGCCAGGACGGGTTGTGCTGGCTGTGCGCTCCAGACCTCCAGTGCGTAGTCAAGGCCCAGTGTATCCAGTTCCTGCTCTGCGCACTAGCCCTGTGGTGTGTGTTACTGTTCTGGCGCCTCCAAAGCCAGCCCCACGCACCAGGCCTTTAGTGCGCCTGCCCAGTCCAGTACGTCCTGTTCCTGCTCCTCGCACTAGCCCTGTGGTGCGTGTTACTGTTCTGGCGCCTCCAAAGCCAGCCCCATGCACCAGGCCTTTAGTGCGCCTGCCCAGTCCAGTACGTCCTGTTCCTGCTCCTCGGACTAGCCCTGTGGTGCGTGTCACTAGTCTGGCGCCTCCAAAGCCAGCCCCACGCACCAGGCCTTTAGTGCGCCTACCCAGTCCAGTACGTCCTGCTCCTGCTCCTCGCACTAGCCCTGTGGTGTGTGTCACTAGTCTGGCGCCTCCAAAGCCAGCCCCACGCATCAGGCCTTCAGTGCGCAGTCCCCGTCCAGAGCTTCCGGCGACAGTTCCCCGTCTAGAGCTTCCGGCGACAGTTCCCCGTCCAGTGCTTCCGGCGACGTCCTACAGTCCGGAGCCGTCAGAGACGGCCCACAGTCCGGAGCCTGCAGAGACGGCCCACAGTCCGGAGCCTGCAGAGACAGCCCACAGTCCGGAGCCTGCAGAGACGGCCCACAGTCCGGAGCCTGCAGAGACGGCCCACAGTCCGGAGCCTGCAGAGATGGCCCACAGTCCGGAGCCTGCAGAGACGGCCCACAGTCCAGAGCCTGCAGAGACGGCCCACAGTCCAGAGCCTGCAGAGACGGCCCACAGTCAGGAGCCTGCAGAGACGGCCCACAGTCAGGAGATGGCCCACAGTCTGGAGCCTGCAGAGACGGCCCACAGTCAGGAGCCTGCAGAGACGGCCCACAGTCAGGAGATGGCCCACAGTCTGGAGCCTGCAGAGACGCTCTTCAGCCCTGAGTCTCCAGAGACGCTCCTCAGCCCTGAGTCTCCAGAGACGCTCCTCAGCCCTGAGTCTCCAGAGACGCTCCTCAGCCCTGAGTCTCCAGAGACGCTGCTCAGCCCTGAGTCTCCAGAGACGCTCCTCAGCCCTGAGTCTCCAGAGACGCTCCTCAGCCCTGAGTCTCCAGAGACGCGCCTCAGCCCTGAGTCTCCAGCGACGAGCCTCAGCCCGAGGTCTCCAGCGACGCGCCTCAGCCCGAGGTCTCCAGCGACGCGCCTCAGCCCTGAGTCTCCAGCGACGCGCCTCAGCCCTGAGTCTCCAGCGACGCGCCTCAGCCCGAGGTCTCCAGCTGACGCGCCTCAGCCCGAGGTCTCCAGCTGACGCGCCTCAGCCCGAGGTCTCCAGCGACGCGCCTCAGCCCGAGGTCTCCAGCGACGCGCCTCAGCCCGAGGTCTCCAGCGACGCGCCTCAGCCCGAGGTCTCCAGCGACGCACCTCAGCCCAGAGCCTTTAGCAGTGGTCTTCAGCCATGAGCCTTCAAGGGGGGTGGGCAGGTTAGGATGGGGACTAAAGCCGGAGCCTGAGCCACCTCCATAGTTGGAGGATTGGGGAGGGGGGGTGTAACACGGGAGCCGTCGGTGACGGTTGCCACCCTCCCTTCCCTCCCTTTAGTTTGGGGTTATTTTTGTGGGGTTTTGTGTTTCGGTGCATCCGGGGTCTGCACCTTTGGGGGGGGGGGGTACTGTCACATCCTGACCAGTAAAAGGGGTTGTTTGTTATTGTAGTGTGGTCAGGGTGTGGCAGGGGGTGTTTGTTTAGTGTGTTTCGGGGTTTTGGTTTATGTTCTATGTTTTCTATTTCTATGTGAGTTTTCTAGTTTTTCTATATCTATGTTGGTTTTGGGAACGACCTCCAATTAGAGACAGCTGGTTGTTGTTGCTTCTAATTGGAGGCCATATTTAAGTGGGTTTATTTTCTCTTGTGTTTGTGGGTGGTTGTTTCCCTGTATAGTCTGAGCACCTTACGGTACTGTTTTTTCGTTGTTTGTTTTGTGTAAGTGTTTTGCTTGGTTTTTCTTCAATAAAAGGAAGATGAGCATTCACATACCCGCTGCGTTTTGGTCTACATACAACGGCGTGTGTGACAATAACATCCTGGCCCTGCCTTCCTGTCCCTATATGGCACCCAATTCACTGCATAGTTCACTACTTTTGACCAGAGCCCTATGAGCCCTATGAGCCCTATGGGCCCTATGGGCCCTGGTCAAAAGTAGTGCACTGTATAGGGAATAGGGTGTCATTTGAGACACACACCCTGTCTCTGTCCCTGTCTGTGTCTCTGGCCTACACCCTACACGGGCCTCTGTGCCTCTGACACCAAGGTAACTAATGGTCGGCGCGGCGCCTAAGGATTTTGATTTGATATAAGCATTCAAACCTGTCCGGCGTGAGATATGGCATCCGTCACCCTCCGCTACGATTGATTCCCCTATTGCCCTTAAATGCAGCGTGTGGCGATGCAAGCCAAGAACGCAACCCCCTGCTCCACCTGCTCACTCTGCCACCCCCTTCCCGGTCAAGTAATGACAATCGTCTTTAAGGACTAATGGCCTCATGTGATCGCCCGCTTTTTGAAAAGTTACCAGGCCGCTTCCAATAATAAATTCCCAGTCGATGACACATTGATAGATTCCCATTCTTCAGAAGGGAGCGCCGTATAGCCGCAATTTAATTGACAAGAAATGAATTCAGGAGGTGTCGAAGGGAAGGGAGGCAGGGGAGGAAGGGAGGAGAAGCGAGGGAGGAAAGAAATTCTGTGTGATCAGCAAGGTTTCAAACAATCATTGGCGAAGTGAAGTCCCCGCCATATCTATAAGTCATCATGTTTTATTGGCCATTACGATCTCCAGAGAAGGGCCGCGCCGAGACCGCAGCTTTTTGTCGAAATTAAAATGTCAGAGAGGAAGAAATAGAACAAAACAGGGAATCTGCCATTAATTACTCGGCCATAAAAATTCAATAATCAGGAGGCGATGGTGCTTTCGCTACAGCAGCAGCAGCTCGGTCCCTGATCGCTGCAAAATGGAATAGAATACATTCATCTCCCCAAATTACATTCGCATCTAAAAGGGGATACAGGCTGTATACGGGAGGGGAAGGCTGGGCCCATGGTGTTTACTGGATGCTTTGGGGAAACTATGCTGTTGTGTACAGGTTGAAATCACTACAGAACAGGAAAACTCCACGCACCTCTCAACACTGGACTAAACAATCCAGTCATGAACATGTGCTGCTGTGATTTGGTTGAGCTGATCAGAAATGCATAAAAATTCAATGCATAATTGATTCAATTATGACCACAGTATGGGGACCATGTGTTTTCAAGGTTGAAATTACAGTTCAGCAAACACCAAACTCTTTTGTAATTCTTAAGAGACTCAACCTCTTTGTTAGCTCTAAGAGTTCTATATAATACCATGGACCACAGCTGAGTTGGAGGCCAGTATCTCTCCTTATTCTGGATGGTGAATATGTAGCAGACTTCAGGCTTAGATAATCGTTGCTAATGATTTTCAGAATAATACTTGCCCTGAGGATGTGTCAATAGGAATCCAATAGTGTAAGTGTCGTTAATGTGAGACAAGTTCCAGTGTAATGTGCCTTTCATTGACTCCTCCATCAGACAGACCCAGGCAGGCAGAAAATTACTGCTGATGTCTGTCTCTCTCACAGCCTTGCCTGGCCAAGGAATATATATTTTACCACACAATACAAAACAGAACAATACATTACAAATACGGACAAATAAGGTGTTAGTGCACATTACTCCTAGCTAGTTGTACGTGGGTAAAATGTACTTTTCTAGGACTACAGTTCAGCACGCATGCAAGCACGAGCAAACACACACTCCCCAAGATGGCCACTGTGTCACTGCTGTAGTTAATGGCAGCATGAAAAAGAGGAGGCATTTTTCAATTAAGTGCCAAATCAAAGCTAACATAATTAACCTGTTTTAATTAGCAGCCATGCTAATTCATCTCTACCGCGTTGTAATTACTGATTGTACCACATAGACAGCTTCTCTACAACTAATCACCACTGTCTGGGGCTGGCTGAGGCAACCCTATGTAGGAGTTATATTCATTAATATGTGTTATATTAAGTTGCATAAGGAAAATGGTCTTTTGAGTTGGTATGTGATAGAATTTTAATTGTCTTCATATTACGAGGTAATATTATGGGTAGGATTTTTAGATCCTAATCTCTGGTATTACATTTCCCCACAAAGACATTAGAGGTTACACTTAAATGAGCTATTGGATTTTTCTTCATTGATTTTATGGTCCATTCTTCACTTAAAACAGCCTGTCTTCAATGCTAAATGTCATTGGCAGGGACTTCCTCTGAGCAAGCATTTTCTCTGTTCATTTCAGTTGATATAAGGTCGCCGACGAAGAATGTCCGCAGCTTGAAAAATCCCTCTTCTAATATATACTGTCCATTGGCCTGATTATGCTACTTCTTTATTCAGAACCCACGCAGGTTCACAAAAACGCTAACGCATTGAAAGAATATTGTTGTCTACTTTTTAAACTCATGATGTGCACTTCAAAGGGATAAAGGAAAGGTGACAAGGAAAGGACATTGTCAAAGTATTGGGACGAGGCAAGGGATGATGGAAGGTGACAAGAAGAGGACATCATAAAAAAAGTATTGGGATACGGAAAGAACATTATTGGAGTCTATTGGCCATCTCCTCACAGTTCACAGAGACAGGAACACTCTCAGTACAGCCCAGCCCAGTCCAGCCCAGCCCAGGCAGGTCTGTAACCGGAGGGAAGAAAAATGATGGAGGGAGGGGCCGGAGGAGGAGGAGGAGGAGGAGGAAAGGAGGGCAGAGGAGGGGGAGTGGTTTTAATTTGAGGAATGCAGCGGTGCTATATTTCACCCTCTGCTGATGTCTCCCATTATCTTGGTAAACATCCCAGGTACTAATGTGATATATTGTGGAGCAGACTGCGGTGTTCCATCCTGCTCTCTGCCGGGTGATAGATGAATGACGGCCCTATGAAACCGGGACAGAGATTTATGGGCAGCCGGCACATAGAATACTGTATGTATGATTATCAGCCGCACCAAGCTGAAATAGCTGCTATTTCTGAGTGATAGGCTGCAGGGAGAGAGATATACTAAATTACTCCATTCCCCCTGAGAAGGTACTGTACAGGGGAGGGTCTCTTTCTAACTCTCTAGAGTCTCTCTCTCTTTCTATATTTCTCCCTTTCTTGCTTTCCATTTCCCCTCTCTCTCTGTCTATTTTTCTAAGTCATCTCTCTCTCTCTCTCTCTCTCTCTCTCTCTCTCTCTCTCTCTCTCTCTCTCTCTCTCTCTCTCTCTCTCTCTCTCTCTCTCTCTCTCAGCCATCAGTATCACAGTTAAAGTTGAACTTCCAGTTCACTACTAACTACAGGGGCACATAGGTCTACTGTCTTTCCTTCCACTACTCTTATATTTAACAAATATTAATAATAATGTATTTTATCACTCCTGTGTCTCATTTTTTCATGTAACAGCAAAAACTCTAAGTGCCTACCGGCACATAAAGTGACCATAACTTCTCCATCGGCAGCCATGTAGACACGTAGTCCAACTCTGTCTACACTCATCAGCATGTGAAAACCTTGTCCAGTTATTCTCCCAGCCTAAACACTCAGGTTTGTCTTTGGTACAGTACAGTAATTCTGCTGTACGTCTGATTTAGTTATAATACCCATTGACATTTCTGAGCACTCTGAGCAGTCAGCTCCAAATTGATCGATGGCGTGTCCTCGTAAATCTCCAACCTGGTGGCATTTTATTGATCCTCACGGCACACTAGCTCGCTCGCTGCCTCTCTGCATATGTCACTTCCCCAGCCCACTAAGTACCAGGAAATAGAGAGCCTATAGCATATTCTAATATGCACACTCTGCTATTGTTATCTGCATCAGTGAGTTAGTACGTTCCAGCCGCCGTGACTTGCATGGCACCCTGGAGAGGACTTGATTTTCTGTTCTGCCCCAATTTACGTATTTACATGTGGCTCATAAATAACTGTAATGCACCCAGGCAGATTGCTGGTTTGCGTTTCCCCAGGCCGCAGTATTGGTGTTGTGACACCAAGCCTAGCCGTTACATCAATCTCCTTCATCAATTCTGCCTGAGGAAGTTTTGCCTTTCAGATCACAATGAATAAGATTATATGGACAGAGGGGACCTGATCCTAGATCAGCACTCCTACTCTAAGAAGCATTTTGAACATGGTATTGTAGGAGAGAGCGAGTCCTGCAGGAGGAGGCACTCACACAGACCAGCCAGCTTCGGAGACGTGACTCACCCAGCCTTCATGCGACAACGACACGTGTCCAAGTCGCTATGCCGTCCCTCCGGTCCGTCGGCAAGCGAGGTGGAACAAGGAGAGGACTTGTCGTCTCATAATTGTAATTTAATAAAGATATCACATGGGATCAGCGGGTTCCCTGACCTCCAAGGCCATCAGGCGGCTTGTTAATGCAATTGTTCTGGTCAGACGGCCCCGTCACAAATCACACTGGAAGTTAGGTGACAGGTAGCAGACCTCTCCGACACTTCCTGCAAGGTTTAGAGGAGGGAGGCGGAGGAGACTTGGAAGCAGGCCAGGAAATGGCTGCTGGATGAGCTGTTGTGTTGCTTAGCCAGACGGAAAGACAGCAGAGTGGGAGACAGAGAGAGAGAGCGAGAGAGAGAGCGAGAGTGAGAGAAGCTATGGCTATGGTGGCTTTGTTAATGGGGTAGTGAGAGAGAGAAGTTAGAGAGAGAGAAGTTAGGACTACTCCCTTATCTCCGAAGTTAAGAGATAAGGATGTGGGAGATGAGTTGGGAAGCGACGAGGGGGTAAGAGAGACAGGGGTCTTGGTCTCATTTTGCATGGAAAACCTGGAGGTCGTAAGTTAGTTTGTAGATAAACCTGTATAGATCAGGTAGGCTACATGAGGACAACTGGGGGAATGATTTTCAGACATGTTGAATACAGAGAGGTTATTGTAGGTAGGCATACCTCTAGCATATCTTCATGGCCTCCAATGGCAAGCACTTGGCATCAATCTAACTATTTGAGAGACGGTTAAAGAGAAGACTGGTTGACATCAAACATCACACTGACAAAGCCAAATATGTTTATCAGGTGTTGCATGTTTGGGAGCCTCTCTCCAAAATGGAGGCCCTTGGGGACGAAACAATGCAGAGTGAGTTGGGAGGCAGACTCATGTCTTCACCTTTCCCCTCTGTTAGTGATATATGGGTGCTGTGTGACAGGAGGTGCTCCAGTAACACTGGTGTACATGCAAAAATACGTTTTACAAGCAGGGCTCTAATCAGCCTCCAGCCGGAGCACAATAAATATCTCTCACTCTCTCTGTCTGGAGAAGTAGAGGGAGGGGGTTGAGACGGGGAGGCGGGTTGGGGGGAGAGAGGGGGGGGGCAGAAGAGAGAGAGAGAAAGAGAAAGATAGAGAGAGTGGTGAATGAAAGAGAGAGAGGGTTGGAGAGAGAGAGAGAGAGAGAGAGAGAGAGAGAGTTGAAGGTCATAGCCAGGCAGAGAGAATATATAGCAGGGCACACTCTGGGCTGGGCCTTACCCTGAGTGGTGCCAGTGATGTCTGCGAGACAAGGGGATCGTTGAGTGAAACAACGGACTGTCAAAAAATTATGAGAAGCGATAATTTATGCGGACGTATAATCCTACTGAGTGCATGGAGGCAAATGTTTGCATACTGTCATCATGGCGCATGTTTTACGTCACAGTGAAGTACATGTCTCCTTGCTCGGATGCTCAGATACTTGGATTGCGTGGCTAGTGTGAAATTCACAGAACACTGTCATTACATCAACGTTTATAATCATCTGAGAATACCGGCTAGCTAGGAGTTTAGACATACTCCTGCTGTTGTGAATTATCCAAATGATTTGGTATGTTCTGGGCCGTTGTGACCTGAATTTATCAGCGGCGTTCAGAGTTTGTTTTGTTATTTTTACACTGAACAAAAATCTAAACGCAACATGTAGTGTTGGTCCCATGTTTCATGAGCTGAAATAAAATATCCCTGAAATGTTCCATACGCACAAAAAGCTTATTTCTCTCGAATGTTGTACACAAATTAGTTTACTTCTCTGTTAGTGAGCATTTCTCCATCAAATCAAATCAAACTGTATTTGTCACATACACATGGTTAGCAGATGTTAATGCGAGTGTAGAGAAATGCTTGCGCTTCTAGTTCCGACAGTGCAGTAATATCTAACAAGTAATCTATAAATTCCCCAACAACTACCTAATACACAAATCTAAAGGGGTGAATGAGAATATGTACATGTAAGTATATGGATGAGCGATGGCCGAGTGGCATAGGCAAGGTCCAATAGAATAAAATACAGTATATACATGTGATATGAGTAATGTATGATATGTAAACATTATTAAAGTGCCATTATTTAGAGTGTGTTGTATAAAGTGACTAGTAATCCATTTATTAAAGTGGCCAGTGACATGGTCTCAATGTAGGCAGCAGCCTCTCTGAGTCAGTGATGGCTGTTTAGCAGTCTGATGGCCTTGAGATAGAAGCTACTCATCAGTCTCTCGGTCCCAGCTTTGATGCACCAGTACTGACCTCGCCTTCTGGATGGTAGCAGTGTGAACAGGCAGTGGCTTAGGTGGTTGATGTCCTTGATGATCTTTTTGGCCTTCCTGTGACATCAGGTGCTGTAGGTGTCATGGATGGCAGGTAGTTTGCCCCCGGTGATATGTTGTGCAGATCGCACCACCCTCTGGAGAGCCTTGCAGTTGAGGGCGGTGCAGTTGCCGTACCAGGCTGTGATATAGCCCAACAGGATGCTCTCGATTGTGAATCTGTAGAAGTTAGTCAGGGCTTTGGGTGACAAGCCAAATCTCTTCAGCCTCCTGAGGTTGAAGAGGCGCTGTTGCGCAAAGATTTATTTTTGTAGTCTGTGATTTCCTGTAGACCCTGCCACATACGTCTTGTGTCTGAGTTGTTGAATTGCGACTCCACCTTGTCCCTGTACTGGCATTTCACTTGTTTGATTGCCTTGGGAGGGAATAACTACACTGTTTATATTCAGATATATTCCCAGACCTCTTTCCATGGTTAAATGTGGTGGATTGCACTTTCAGTTTTGCGCGAATGTCGACATCCATCCACGGTTTCTGGTTTCGGTAGATTTTAATAGTCACAGTGGGTACCACATCTCCAATGCGCTTCTTTATAAACGCACTCACCGAGTCAGCTTATAGGTCGATGTTGTTCTCTGAGGCTGACCGGAACATATTCTAGTCCGTGTGATCAAAACAATCTTGAAGCGTGACTTCCGATTGGTCGGACCAGCGTTGAATGGTTCTCGTCGCTGGTACATCCTGTTTGAGTTTCTGCCCATAAGAAGGAAGGAGCAAGATGGCGTCGTGGTCGGATTTTCCAAAGGGAGGGCGGGTGAGGGCTTTGTATGCATCGCAGAGTTTAGAGTATCAGTGGTCAAGGGAATTGTGCATGCACGTAGCGCAATCAATATGATGGAAAAATTTAGGTAGATCTCTCAAATTTGCTTTGGCAAGAAAATCCACCCACCTGACAGGTGTGGCATATCAGTAAGCTGATTAAACAGCATGATCATTATACAGGTGCACCTTGAGCTGGGAACAATAAAAGGACACTCTAAAATGTGCAGTTTTATCACACAACACAATGCCACAGATGTCTCAAGTTAAGGGAGCATGCAGTTGGCATGCTGACTGCAGAAATATCCAGCAGAGCTGTTGCCAGAGAATTTTATGTTAATTTCTCTACCATAAGCCACCTCCAATGTTGTTTTACAGAATTTGGCAGTACGTCCAACTGGCCTCACAAGCGCAGACCACGTGTATGGCATCGTGTGGGCGAGCAGTTTGCTGATATTAATGTTGTGAACAGAGTGCCAATGGTAGCGGTGGGGCTATGGAATGGGTAGGCATAAGCTACCGACAATGAACACAATTGCATTTTATCAATGGCAATTTGAATGCACAGTGATACCATGTAAACAAAATCCTGAGGTCCATTATTGTACCATTCATCAACCGCCATTACCTCATGTTTCAGTATGATAATGCATGGCCCCATGTCGCAAGGATCTGTACACAATTCCTGGAAGCTGAAAATGTCCCAGTTCTTCCATGGCCTGCATACTCACCAGACATGTCACCCATTGAGCATGTTTGGAATGCTCTGGATCGACGTGTACGACAGTGTTTTCCAGTTCCTGCCAATATACAGCAACTTGCACAGCCATTGGCTAGTGGGCCAACATTTCACAGGCCACAATCAACAGCCTGATCAACTCTATGAGAGATGTGTTGCACTGCATGAGGCAAATGGCAGTCAGACCAGATACTGACTGGTTTTCTGATCCATGCCCCAACTTACTTTTTAAGGTATCTGTGACCAACAGATGCATATCTGTATTTCCAGTCATGTGAAATCCATAGATAAGGGCCTAATGAATTTATTTCAATTCTGATTTACTTACGTGAACTGTAAAACTCAGTAAAATCTTAGAAATTGTTGCATGTTGTGTTTATATTTTTGTTCAGTATAATATCAGGCTCCTAACCTAACTCCTCCTCTGCGTTGACGGGAAATGCAGTTTATCAAGTGGAGGATGACACCAGCCAAAAAAGGTGATATATACAGGACAGGACAGGAGAGGACTGTACTTCCCCAGGCAGCCAGATAACTGTGATAGCAGTGAGGTCTGTTTCTTTCCAGCCCTATTCCTTCTTTCAAAACCATTAAGGGAAACCCCAGAAGGAGGAGAGGGGGTTGATCAAATCAAATGATACTTTGAAGTGAGTGTTGAATCCCAGGATGACTTCTTAGAATTAGATAAAGGCACCTAGTCACAATAAAATAAGGAAAAACTCAACCTGACTCTATCTTCTTGGGTATCTGGTTATTTTATTTCCTTTATGGAGGGATTTTGGGGTGTGTGTGTGTGTGAGTGCGTGCCTGTGCGTGCGTGTGTTTGAGTTCATGTGTGTGTGCACGTGCATGTATGTGGGTTTGTGTGCGTGCGTGTGTGTGTGCATGTATGTGCCCGTGCATGTGTTTGACTTCATGTGTGTGTGTGTTTGTGCGTACATGCGTGCGTGCGTGTGTGTGTGTGTGCGTGTGTTTGTGTGTGTGTGTGTGTTTGAGTTCATGTGTGTGTGTCTGTGTGTGTGTGTGTCTGTGTGTGTGCGTGTGCGTGCGCGTGCGCGTGCGCGTGCGTGTGTGTGTGTGTGTGTGTGTGTGTGTGTGTGTGTGTGAGTAAGACTAACCCAACGTGTATTTTGGCCCCAGGCAAGCAGGGCTTGTGTAAGAGGGATTGAGCAGCACATGACTAAAGTAGGTATGTGTTGTCCATACCAACAGGGACACACACTGTGTTGTCTTCCATCTACAGGATATAACACTGATAGTATTTGTATTCTCATCACATCACATTCCTAATAGCTATCATCAGCTTTACAAAAAATAGTACATTTCCTGTTGACAGGGTATGCAGGCTTTTGTCCCTCCCAACCCTACATTAAAGATCCACTCGCCATTTCCTAGTTGCTAAAATCCTAATAGTTTGCCTAATTTCAGTTTATGTGACAAAACAAGCAAGTATAGTGTAGAGAATCATTGTACCATATAAATCGCTGTGAAATATCTTTTCCATAACCAAACATATTGTATTTTCATCTGTTTGAAGGTGGTGTACAAAAAAAATGGAAACTTAAGATCGGGAAGCATAGAAATAATGCACATAGAACAGCTTTTTAGACTTGCTTAAAATGAGAATTACAGATCTATAACATTTCTATGTGAATTTAGTCGGGTCGCCCAAAAAGTTACATATTGCAGCTTTAACAGACTTGATTCGGCTTATCTTGAAGACGAGATGCTTGGTTGAATCAATTGTGTTAGGCTGGAGTTACATGAAACAACTTTCACCACAGATTATCCATTATATTGACCAGAAACTTTAGTGGCCGCTCTAACAATTAAAATAAATGTCTTTAAAAATGGAAGTCAGTCCGGAGGAGGCAATATCAGGTGGGACCATTCTAGCCAATGAGAGGGCAGATACTCTTGTGAACAACAAGCACAACGGTTTTCATTGGTTGCCACAGCCACAAAGTCAAAATTGTCTATATCATAAAGATTAATGAAGAAATTGTATTTAAGGTTAGGGTTAGGCATAGGGTTAGCAGTGTAGTTAAGGTTAGGGTTAGCACTGACAGCTGTGTTGTTGACATGACAACCTGTGGATTAAAGGAAAAAGTTCCCATTATTATAGAATTAACAAGTGGAACATTAAAGGGCTACTGCAGTCGAAAACATGATTTTCCTATGTTTTATAATTCCACAAGATTATGATAATGCCCTTTTAGTGTAAGAACTGCTTGAGAAGACAGCCTGAAATTTCAGCCTGTATTGGTGCGATGGAGTTCCGTACTGTACCTAAGGCAGTAAATGAGTTACAAGACCATTAAGAAAGAGTTCCAAACTACTGAAATCAAGCCCAGCAGGCCAATGGATGCCAAGCCCACCTTCCGGGGCTATAATGAGGTTTGCATTAATTTCCTCAATTCAGTACCGCTCTTCAGCGAGCCCAAACCCACTGAAAATACTGTATGTTATACTTAATTCCCTCCTTCGGGAAACAGCAGTTATATTCATAAATGCATGCTCCCTTTCAGTCTGTCACTCGGTATATCATACTATGAGAACATACCTTACAATCACGCCCCAAGCCGGATCAGAGGGTACCAAACTAAGAAGCCCATGGCAACTTGGCTATGCGCACTGATACACTGCCACTGTAGCCCGTCCATTGACCCCACGGTTATAAGAACAATACTTACCTTGAGAGCCTGACATGTCAGAACCCATACAAGGAACCACTAGTCCAAAAAAACAGAACACCTGTTGTGACTTGGTAAAGCGCACATGCTCGCTGCATATTGAAACCCGAGGCTCAAACCCACAGGAAACCTGCAGTGACCTGGAAACTATGTACTCACACGATGCCACAGCAGCCCAAGGCTTAAACCCACAGGAAATTGCGGTAACCCTTTTAATTCACACTGATAATCCGAATAAATGCGCAACATGCACGCTGCCTAACACCCACTCCCTGACCCAGCCAAAAGAACGCTATGAGCCACACTGGGAGAACTTTCATCCAAGCAAACGGAGGAGGTGAGAAAGGGAACAGCTCGAAAGCCAGGGATCTTTAAGACATAGGCATAACCTTGGGAGCAAAAGCTGCATTAGGACGTAACATCACTTTTGAGTCGCCTGGCGCAAACTCCAAACAGGAAGGGTGTGCTGATAGAGCGTGGAGATCCCAAACGTGCTTGGCCAACACCAAGACCATCAGCAGGGCAGTCTTGTAGGAAAGGCCCTTCAGGTCCACAGACTCCAATGGTTCAAATGAAGGCTCACACAGAGTATTCAGGATCAAAGCCAGGTCCCAGGTCGGTGCCATAGGCTTAGACACTGGTCGGAGCTGACGCACACATTTCAGGAACCACACCACCAGAAGATGAGACCCTGGGGTAGAGCTGTCAATCATAACATGACACGTCGAGATGGCTGCCATATAAACCTACAATGTGGAAAAAGTAAAGGCCCTGCTCAAAAACCTCTTGCAAGAACATCAAAATGTCCACCAAAGAGCTCTGAAAAGGAGAAACTCCTTTAACCTGACACCAACCCTCAAATGCACACCACTTATATGTATAAAACCCTCTCATAGAGGGCACACATGCCGACTGTATAGTTGTAATCATGTTTGAGGGTAAACCCCTAGCCCTCAAATTGAACCTTTCAGGGGCCAAACCCATAGATCCCATATTTGCCAAACTCTCCTGTCCGCCCAACAGGCAGATGATTTCCAGGAACCAGGGTTGTCTGGGCCAACAGGGAGCCACCAGCATCAACAACAGACCCTCCTGACGAACCCTCTCCACGGTGGCCTGAATCAGTTTCAAAGTAGATCCACACCCACGTTGAGAGATCCGAGAAGATACGTCGGCTTGAGCAACAGGAAATACGCACTGCCCCATATGAGCAGATAATGGGACAGATTTAGGACACAGACCTGTGTATGTAGTGATCACCCTGTGGGACACTACCCGGCCCATGAAAACCCCCTGCAAAAGCCATCACAGGTCCTTCCAAGGAATCAACACCCTTAGGCACAACAGGGATATCTTGAGCAACCAATGGCAGTGGCGAGATGCCTCCAGACGCATAGCAATCACCTAGCGCTGAAACAGATGCATCAACAGAAGTCCCAGAAGCACCACAGCTATCATAAAGGCCATCAGACCCAATAACCGCAGGCACAAGCAAAAAGGCACAGAGTGCCTCAGCTGAAACCGTGCCAGACAGAGTGCTCCTTTGTTGGGACAAAAACGCATGATTCAGAACCGAGTCCAGAACGAGATCCAGAAACTGATTGCGCTAAGCTTGAGTCAACATATTTACTATGAACCCCAGAAGCTGAATATGGGAAACCAGCGTGACAGTGTGGAGGTCCATCTGTTCCCTCAACTCCGCTATGACCAGTCTATCATCCAGATATGCCAATACTTTGATCCCCTGGCACCGCACTGCTGCCAAAGCTGCCTCCACCACCATAGAAAAGGTGCAGAGTGATGGGGAGAGCCCAAAAGGCAGGACCAGAAACTTGTAGGCCATTCCCTCAAAATTAAACCTCAGAAACTTTCTGTGGGGAGGATGTATAGCCACATGAAAACATGCATCCTTCATATCTACGGACGTGAACCAATCACTGGGACGCACCGACTGCAATAGCCGGCGAAGTGTGAGCATTTTGAACTTGTAAACCTTGAGGTGCTTGTTTAAAATACGTCCAGGATGGGGAGCAATGTTCCATCGCTCTTATGAACTAAGAAGTACAGGCAGTACCAACAGCTATGCACTTCTGACACGGGGACCACCCGAAACAGCCTGCTTTTGAAGGAGAGAGGAAATATCCTCTCTCAAGACAGGCGCTAGGACGTCGAGGACCATTGACGTAATGACGCCACAAAAAGGAGGAGGACGCACAGCGAACTGCAGACCGTACCCCTAGTCGACGTCCTCATCACCCATGGTGAAACTGCCCATGCTGGAACAAAGCACGCTGCCAGTCTCCTATATATTATCTCCTGAAGGGGAAGAGCGCCACCCTGAGGACTGAGATAATTTGGGTTTTCTGTCATGCTTGTTTCAATATCCATCACTCTTGACAACCGTGTGTCTGCAGGTGGGGAAAGAAACTGTGTTTATTATGCCCACACCTGGATGATACCGTACTCTCAATACCCCTGAACATTGAGGAATCTTGGGTAGAAACAATGTTCTTTCGTTGAACCGCTGTTCTGATACTCGGCCCACACCGGGTTCGGGGACTTCGGCAACCAGTATCTTGCCCCCATTGACCAAGCCACTTGGGAGCACTGTTGCCACAGTAAATGCTTGGGGAGGAGGGCCAGAGAACACACCCCCTCCCCTGGCCTCCAGCTAGGGTCGCGAGGTCTGCTTCTTCCCCCGCACCCGCAAACTATTTTTTCATGGGATAAGGACCCGTAAAGCTGCTTCCTATTTTTGTTTCTCCTTGAAACGGGCATGTAAGGACTCCATAGCCGAGCCAAACAATCTTGTTTGCGAAACTGGCTCATCCAAATACATCTGCCTGTCCCTCTCAGGAATCTGTGACAGCGTAGCCCAGAGGTGGCGCTGAGCCACTACCGTCACTCCCATACTTTACTCCACAGCCAGGATAGTACAGCGGAACAGACGCAGCACATAATCAGCCATAGCACGGATTTCGTTGAGATGATCTGAAACTGACGCATCACCGCTGCAAGGACAGGAGGGGAATACTTTCCCCAAACCTGGAGGAACTCCTCTGCGGGGGAGAAGACGGCCAATCCATCCCCAGGTGCTCTCTACCACCATGTGACACAGCTCCATCAAAGGCGCATTAACCACCAATGGTCCACTCTACCCCGCCGAATTCAAAGCCGGGGCTTTAGGCGGCCCTGGACCGATGTCATCCGATTCACACTCTGAAAACCCTCCAGAGCCAACCAGGGATAGTATATCATCCCCGGATTCCGGATTCTGAACACTGACAGAGAAACCGTAATGAGTCTCAATCGGCTGGGATGACACCCCTATTAACACCGACCAGTGCTGCTGCTCTCTCTCGGCCTCAGACAACCCCATTCCCAAGGTCGCTTCACTGGAAGACCCTTCGCCAGTAGCCCCAATATTTCTCTCAAAGTCAGCCCAACACCCAATAGAAGTTGAACCCAGCTGGAGACAATGGTCACACGAACTGGTCCGAGCCAAAGCCTTCTGAATGTGTTTCCACCACAGGCAAACAGGACATCACTCATGAGTATCTTCAATTTTCATTGTGAAACCACATGCCCTAGGGCACGATCGGATGTTCAAGCTTGGCCTCTAGCCTTTTTGAACTTACTCTTACCACTGTCCATCTTACTCAAGTAAGGAAGCACTGGCTACACAAACAGAGCAGAAAGTAGTCCGTTTTTAGCCAATACAAATCCTACCCAAGCAAGGAAGCACTGGCTACACAAACAGAGCAGAAAGTAGTCCGTTTTTAGCCAACACAAATCCTACCCAAGCAAGGAAGCACTGGCTACACAAATAGAGCAGAAAGTAGTCCGTTTTTAGCCAATACAAATCCTACCCAAGCAAGGAAGCACTGGCTACACAAGCACAACTGAAAGTAGTTAGCTTTTTGTAAACACAAAAACCGATGCCGTGACCCAAAACATCTAGGGGGACGAGTACTCTCTCCCCACTAACAGACATCTAAGTCGGAGCCGAATCCAGTAGTCTTGGTGTGCTTGAAAAGTTTGTAAATTGCGTGACACGTTCTTCCTTCGGGCGAGCTGAAGAGTGAAGAATTGAGGAATTTAATGTAAGCCCCGGTATTAAAGGAGGTGCTTCCGAGGGTGGGCTCGACATCCATTTGCCCAGTTGCGTGTGATTTCAGTTTTCCTTAGGTGAATATGATTGGTGGTTGACTCCCCATAGTATGTTCTACCGACTGAAAGGGAACATTCCCTGGGTTAGCATTCTAAGAAGGGAGATTGAAGAAGAAGGGAGAAGTGGAGAACACACACAAACTATTAATCGTCTTCACACTCTCTCCTTCATTCATGTGGAGTATTGATGAAACACCCACAGAGCAACAAAAAAAACTGTTGGGAGTGTGTAACTAGCTTTTCTCTGTGTCTATGAAACCAAGAGATTTGCTCCTTTTTCCTGGAGAGGATTAGGTTGGCATCTGGATACACACACACACACACACGCACACGCACACGCACACGCACACGCACATGCGCACACGCGCACACGCACACGCACACGCACACACACACACACACACACACACACACACACACACACACACACACACACACACACACACACACATAGAATGCAAGTCAGAGTGAGAGATAAAGAGAGAGGGAGAGGAGAGAGAGAGAAAGAGAAAGAGAAAGAGAGGGAAGGAAAAAGAGAGCAAGAAAGCGGGATAGAAAGAGAGGTAGTATAGAGCTGTGTTCTGGTAGTCAATATGAGAGTGATGGTGATGTCTTTGGTAGCCCTCTGTCTTATTTACAGGACGTTTGTTGCTCTTGACATTTATCATGGCTGCGAGGGCCGTGAACTTCATGCAAACGCAACTGAAGCATTCAATACCAAGGGCCCCGAATGGCCCGGGGTCCCCAGCCTCTCTCATCCTGCTGCCTGCCGCCTCGGCATCATCACAAGTCTTTTCACGCTAACATAAATCACTGGATTGGACTGACTGACTGCCACTGGAATATGAGGAGTGAGAGAGAGAGAGAGTACCCTGGGGTTAAGGCCAACCAATCCAGACCTCCTTGTTAATTGTTGGATGCGTTTGAAACAAATATCACTAACCATTATGAAGGCAGCATATGGTCAGGGTAAATGCTCTTTATATTTCAGGGGGACCTAAATAATGTGACCAAAATATGGCCACAGGGTACGCCAGCCCTGCTGATGGATACAACTCATTGACAAGGGATGACATTTTCCTCTCACTAAGACACTGTCACAACATCCACAGAAGGTGGCGCCTCTCCTCGGTCGAGCGGCGCTCGGCGGTCGTCGTCGCCGGCCTACTAGCTGCCACCGATCTGTGTTTCAGTGTCTGTTAGTTATGTCTGTTTTGTGATTGCACCTGTTTTGTGTTTGTCATTAGTGGGGGCTATTTAGTCTGTCTGTGTTTAGCTAGGATTCGTGCAGGATTGTTCTTTGTTACGTGTGGTGTTACGTTTATTGTATAGGCATTAGGGTTGCCGGGCAGCGCCCCGTCTGCCTTTTGAGCGGAGCTTCGTTTAGTCATTTTTTGACTGTTATGCTCTCAGGCATATATGGATTTTGCCATTGGATTATTAAATTAAGTTTGTTCCAACGGACCTCAGTCTCCTGCGCTTGACTCACTCCTTAAACGGTTCATCCCGCTCGTGACAGAATCCCGCACCACTTTATGGAGTCAGCAGGGACAGAAACATTTTCAATGGAGGAACAAGTCTCCCAACATGCCCGCCTCCTCCAGCGACTGGGCACGGCCATGGACCAGGTGCTGACCCGATTGGAGAGCTGGGAGCGAGTCGCTCCATCAACCCCACCAGGACCGAGTCATCACCCTGCGCCCCTACCGAATCCAACCGAACCCAGTACAAGCGGGATACGGATCATGGCTCCCAGGGAGTTCGATGGGACGGCCGCTGGGTGCAAGGGGTTTTTGCTCCAGTTGGACCTGTACCTGGCGACCGTCCGGCCCTCTCCCTCCGATGAAGAGAGGGTGAGCGTCCTCGTCTCGTGCCTCACGGGTAGAGCCCTGGAATGGGCCAACGCCGTCTGGGAGGGCCCAGACTCAGCGAAGGACAACTACCCAGAGTTCGCTCGCCGCTTCCGGGCGGTATTCGATCATCCCCCGGAGGGCAAGGCGGCGGGCGAGCGATTATTTCATCTGAGGCAGGAGACGAGGAGTGCTCAGGACTTTGCTCTGGAGTTCCGGACTCTAGCCGCCGGATCGGGGTGGAATGAGCGGGCCTTGATTGACCACTACAGGTGTAGTCTACGTGAGGACGTCCGCCGGGAGCTGGCTTGCCGGGACCATACCACCACGCTGGACCAGTTGATTGATTTGTCCATCAGGCTGGACAACCTGCTGGCTGCCCGGGGACGTTCCGATCGGGGCCTATTCATTCCACCTCCCATCCCTCCTGCTCCAACGCCCATGGAGCTTGGAGGGACTGCTGCTGGGAGGACCGGAGGGGGGGGGCCTCTCCTGCACCCACTGTGGCCGTAGAGGACACACTGCGGACCGGTGCTGGAGAGGTTCTCCCGGGAATTCAGATGGCAGGCGGAGCACCCCATCGACCCCCCAGGTGAGTCTGCACCAGCCACACCCAGAGCCCCCTGTCGACCACATGTATGTCTCTGTTTTCTTCCCTGAGTTTTCCCCTCACTCCCAGTATAAGGCACTAGTCGATTCAGGCGCAGCTGGGAGTTTTATGGACCGAAGTGTTGCTGATAAGTTAGGGATTCCCCTGGTTAAACTGGACCAACCCTTCTCCGTGCATGCTTTAGATAGTCGACCACTAGGGTCTGGCCAAGTGAGGGAGGTAACAGTGCCACTGGTCATGGTAACGCAGGGGGGTCATGAGGAACGTATCAGCCTGTTTCTTATTGATTCCCCTGCATTTCCGGTGGTGCTGGGACTTCCCTGGCTAGCCTCTCACAATCCTCAGATTTCATGGGGGCAGAGGGCTCTTAAGGGGTGGTCGAGGGAGTGCTCAGGTAGGTGTATAGGAGTTTCCATCGGTGCAACCACGGTGGAGAGTCCAGACCAAGTCTCCACTGTACACATCCCCTCTGAATATGCCGATTTGGCTATCGCCTTCAGTAAAACGAAGGCGACTCAATTACCACCCCATCGACAGGGGGATTGTGTGATAAACCTCCAGGCTGGCGCGGCCCTTCCTAAAAGTCACGTGTATCCTCTGTCGCAGGAGGAGACAGTGGCTATGGAGACATACGTCACTGAATCCTTGAGACAGGGATACATTCGGCCATCTAAATCACCCGTCTCCTCGAGTTTCTTTTTTGTGAAGAAGAAGGGGGAGGCCTGCGCCCGTGCATTGATTATAGAGGTCTAAATTCTATCACAGTGGGGTTCAGTTACCCACTACCTCTCATTGCTACGGCCGTGGAGTCATTTCATGGGGCGCGCTTTTTCACCAAACTAGATCTCAGGAGCGCGTATAACCTGGTGCGTATCCGAGATGGAGACGAGTGGAAGACTGCATTTAGTACCACATCTGGCCATTATGAGTACCTCGTCATGCCGTATGGGTTAAAGAATGCTCCCGCCGTCTTCCAATCCTTTGTGGACGAGGTTCTCAGGGACATGCTCGGGCAGGGGGTGGTGGTGTACATCGATGACATCCTGATCTACTCCTCCACTCGCGCCGCGCATGTGGCTCTGGTGCGTAAAGTGCTTGGGCGGCTGCTGGAGCATGACCTATACGTCAAGGCTGAGAAATGTGAGTTCTTCCAACAAGCCGTTTCTTTTCTGGGATATCACATTTCCACCACAGGGGTGGTGATGGAAGATGACCGCGTTATGGCTGTGCGTAATTGGCCGACCCCTACCACGGTAAAGGAGGTGCAGCGGTTCTTGGGGTTCGCCAATTATTCCCGGAGGTTTATCCGGGGTTTTAGCCAGGTGGCAGCTCCCATTACCTCACTGATGAAGGGGGTCCGGTGCAATTGCGGTGGTCGGCAGAGGCGGACAGAGCCTTCCGTCGTCTGAAGGTTCTGTTTACCAATGCTCCGGTGCTGGCGCATCCGGATCCCTCTTTGCCATTCATAGTGGAGGTGGACGCGTCCGAGGCTGGGGTGGGAGCTGTGCTGTCGCAGCGTTCGGGCGCTCCTCCGAAGCTCCGCCCCTGCGCATTATTTTCTAAGAAGCTGAGCCCGGCGGAGCGCAACTATGATGTGGGGGACAGGGAGTTGTTAGCTGTGGTCAAGGCTTTGACAGTGTGGAGACATTGGCTTGAGGGGGCACGTCACCCTTTTCTCATCTGGACCGACCACCGTAACCTGGAGTACATCCGGGCAGCGAGGAGACTTAATCCTCGTCAAGCCAGGTGGGCCATGTTCTTTATGAGGTTTCAGTTCACCCTTTCGTACATTCCGGGTTCTCGGAACCGGAAGGCCGACGCACTGTCACGTCTCTACGACACCGAGGAGCGGACCATCGATCCCACTCCCATACTCCCTGCTTCCTGTCTGGTGGCACCGGTGGTGTGGGAGGTGGATGCGGACATCGAGCGGGCGGGTCGGTTCGAACCCACTCCACCTCAATGTCCCGCGGGTCGGAAGTTCGTTCCGCTGGGTGTTCGCGATCGCTTGATCCGATGGGCCCACACTCTACCCTCCTCGGGTCACCCTGGGGTGGAACGGACAGTGCGAGGCCTGAGGGGGAAGTACTGGTGGCCCACCTTGGTAGAGGATGTAAGACACTATGTCTCTTCCTGTTCGGTGTGCGCCCAGTGCAAGGCTCCTAGGCACCTGCCTCGAGGGAAATTACAGCCCCTCCCCGTTCCACAGCGACCATGGTCTCACCTCTCGGTGGATTTCCTTACGGATCTCCCGCCATCTCAGGGAAATACTACGATCCTGGTTGTTGTGGATCGGTTCTCGAAGTCCTGCCGTCTGCTTCCGTTGCCCGGTCTTCCCACGGCCCTACAGACCGCGGAGGCCCTATTCACCCACGTCTTCCGGCACTACGGGGTGCCCGAGGACATCGTATCTGATCGGGGTCCCCAGTTCACGTCCAGGGTGTGGAAGTCGTTTATGGAGAGGCTGGGGTCTCGGTCAGCCTGACCTCGGGTTTCCACCCCGAAAGTAATGGGCAGGTAGAGCGCATTAACCAGGATGTGGGCAGGTTTCTGCGGTCATATTGCCAGGACCGGCCAGGGGAGTGGGCGCGGTTCGTACCCTGGGCCGAGATGGCCCAGAACTCTCAGCGCCACTCCTCTACTAACCTGTCACCCTTCCAGGTCGTGTTGGGGTATCAGCCGGTCCTGGTGCCATGGCAACAGAGCCAGACAGAGGCTCCTGCGGTGGAGGAATGGGTCCAGCGCTCTAGGGAGACCTGGAATGCGGTCCAGGAGTGTATAAAGAAGGCTGGAGATTGACACAAGGAGAGCGCTGACCGCCACCGCTGTGAGGCCCCGGTGTTTAACCCAGGGGATAGAGTCTGGCTCTCGACCCGGAACCTGCCCCTCCGCCTTCCCTGCCGGAAGCTGGGTCCGCGATTTGTGGGGCCATTCAAAGTCCTGAGGAGAATAAACGAGGTGTGTTATAGGTTACAACTTCCTACATATTACCGTATTAACCCCTCGTTTCATGTGTCTCTCCTCAGGCCGGTGGTAGCTGGTCCGCTGCAGGACGCTGAGGTGCGGGAGGTCCCCCCGCCCCCCCTGGACATCGGAGGGGCCCCGGCGTACACAGTCCGGGCCATCTTGGACTCCCGACGTCGGGTGGGGGGCCTACAGTACCTCGTGGACTGGGAGGGGTACGGTCCGGAGGAGAGGTGCTGGGTCCCGGCGAGGAACATTCTGGATCCAGCCATGTTGCGGAATTTCCACAACCTCCGCCCGGATCGCCCAGCGCCTCGCCCTCCGGGTCGTCCCCGAGGCCGGTGTCAGGGCGCTGCGGGACCCGCGCGTCAGGGGAGGGGTACTGTCACAACATCCACAGAAGGTGGCGCCTCTCCTCGGTCGAGCGGCGCTCGGCGGTCGTCATCGCCGGCCTACTAGCTGCCACCGATCTGTGTTTCAGTGTCTGTTAGTTATGTCTGTTTTGTGATTGCACCTGTTTTGTGTTTATCATTAGTGGGGGGTATTTAGTCTGTCTGTGTTTAGCTAGGATTCGTGCGGGATTGTTCTTTGTTACGTGTGGTGTTACGTTTATTGTATAGGCATTAGGGTTGCCGGGCTGCGCCCCGTCTGCCTTTTGAGCGGAGCTTCGTTTAGTCATTTTTTGACTGTTATGCTCTCAGCCATATATGGATTTTGCCATTGGATTATTAAATTAAGTTTGTTCCAACGGACCTCAGTCTCCTGCGCTTGACTCACTCCTTAAACGGTTCATCCCGCTCGTGACAGACACACAATATGTGAGCAAATAAACCGTAACTAACTATCCCTTGGTCTGGTGCGTTTGGGCATGTGTATGTGTTTGTGTCAAATCAAATCAAATTGTATTCGTCACATACACAGTTTATAACAGGTATAAAAGGTGCGGTGAAATGCTTATGTGCTAGCTCCCTCAATGTTGCAGTACAATAATCAATATCAATAATAGTTAGTGTGTGTGTGTGTGTGTGTGTGTGTGTGTGTGTGTGTGTGTGTGTGTGTGTGTGTGTGTGTGTGTGTGTGTGTGTGTGTGTGTGTGTGTGTGTGTGTGTGTGTGTGTGTGTGTGTGTGTGTGTCTGTGTGTGTGTGTGTGTGTCTGAGTCCAGCCAATCTCCAATTATAGTGTTTGCTGTAATAGACACTGCTAGAGTAATGGCCTCTGAACATGTGTGTAATCTATCAATGGCAGTAGTATGTCTGGTGATATGGTTGGTTATTCAATTGGGTTTTAATACCAGATGTTTGTAGAGAAAACATTATCACTACTTATCTTTGATTATGTTTTAACACGTTGATGAGCTGATGAAAATATATTTTCCTTGTTGGAGCTAATCAGCAACATATCAAATGGAACCCCAAAATAACTGTGCTTACCGAAAGCCAAGTCCCTATAGCTGAGAACAGACAAGATCTTTTCATTGACGGGCACTCAGTTCTATGAAAGGTATTTTTTTCTCTTATCCAGCACAATCAGTCAATGCCTCCTAAAATTACTCTTAAGATAAATCTCTCTAGTCTTACAAAGATTTGATTAACAGGTATGTGAGCCAGGTGGTCTTGGTGAAGGAGTAAGGATAGGGTAAATGTCAAGGTTAGGGTTAGTGGTTAAAAACTGTATTCGTGGTTAGATAATGATAAAAAGCCTTGGATTAGAACATACTATAGTGTCAGTCGCCAGTAAAGCTGTAAGAGTCTAGGGATGCAACCCAAATGGGACCCTATTCCCAATATAGTGCACTATTTTTGACCAGAGTCCTGGCCCTGGTCAAAAGTATTGCACTACATAGGGAATGGCTTGGTTTTTGGGACTCGTAACGGAACATTACGTAATAGTTTCAGGCACAGTAGCACAGGTTTGAGTGTGGGGTGATACATACATATGCAGCAGCCCAATTATAAATCATCACTCTCTCAGAGAGTCGGTCCTTGACTGGCTGCAATGCGGTAAGCAATCTAGAGGATGAATTAGATAGCTGCTGAAGGATCATCGATTTAGATACTTGATGGTCCTGGTAACACAACGTCGCTTCTTTAGAAACATACAGAAAGTACCAGACACAGAATGCCACAGAGGTAGAAACATACAGAAAGTACCAGACACAGAATGCCACAGAGGTAGGAACATACAGAAAGTACCAGACACAGAATGCCACAGAGGTAGAAACATACAGAATGTACCAGACACAGAACGCCACAGAGGTAGAAACATACAGAATGTACCAGACACAGAATGCCACAGAGGTAGAAACATACAGAAAGTACCAGACACAGAACGCCACAAAGGTAGAAACATACAGAATGTACCAGACACAGAATGCCACAGAGGTAGAAACATACAGAATGTACCAGGCACAGAATGCCACAGAGGTAGAAACATACAGAAAGTACCAGACACAGAATGCCACAGAGGTAGAAACATACAGAATGTACCAGACACAGAATGCCACAGAGGTAGAAACATACAGAATGTACCAGACACAGAATGCCACAGAGGTAGAAACATACAGAAAGTACCAGACACAGAGTGCCACAGAGGTAGAAACATACAGAAAGTACCAGACACAGAATGCCACAGAGGTAGAAACATACAGAATGTACCAGACACAGAATGACACAGAGGTAGTAACATACAGAAAGTACCAGACACAGAATGCCACAGAGGTAGAAACATACAGAAAGTACCAGACAGAATGCCACAGAGGTAGAAACATACAGAAAGTACCAGACATAGAATGCCACAGAGGAAGAAACATACAGAATGTACCAGACACAGAATGCCACAGAGGTAGAAACATACAGAAAGTACCAGACACAGAATGCCACAGAGGTAGAAACATACAGAATGTACCAGACACAGAATGCCACAGAGGTAGTAACATACAGAAAGTACCAGACACAGAATGCCACAGAGGTAGAAACATACAGAATGTACCAGACACAGAATGCCACAGAGGTAGAAACATACAGAAAGTACCAGACATAGAATGCCACAGAGGAAGAAACATACAGAATGTACCAGACACAGAATGCCACAGAGGTAGAAACATACAGAAAGTACCAGACAGAACGCCACAGAGGTAGAAACATACAGAATGTACCAGACACAGAATGCCACAGAGGTAGAAACATACAGAAAGTACCAGACACAGAATGCCACAGAGGTAGAAACATACAGAAAGTACCAGACACAGAACGCCACAGAGGTAGAAACATACCAATAAAATATTTCAACAAAACTAAAATAAAATATATTGAGACATTGAGACACACAGTTAAATGTGTTTGTTTATCTTTTCTTTTTAACAACTTCTGTTAGCCTTAGAGCATACGTTAGGGTGCTTATAGACAAAAGACAGGTTTATCATTTAACAAAGACAGATTTACAGAAGTAAAGTCATTTAGGTAGTGCTATGTTTTCTAGCCGCTGTAGTTGCCTTGGGCATGCTGTTAGGGAGGTTGCGATATTTTCTGCTAAACTATTTGTGACAGTTGACTTTAGTGAGAGTTCTGTACAAAATAAAATCGTACAAGATTTGATTACATGAAATCATAATAGGTGTGTGCGTGTGTGTGTGTGTCTGTCTGTGTGAGCGTGTGCGTGCGTGGATTCATGCGATGTGTGTGTGCCTATGCGTGTGTGTCTGTGCGTGCCGTGTACGCGTGTGCTATTTCTTACTCTGCTTGTCGTTGACAACGTCAGCTGCTATCCTCTTTCTCACCTCCCAATCAGAGTCACAGCAGAGGTCAGGGCAAATTAGAGGGATGTGTAAGAAAGCCCAGTCCTCAAGAATTAGACTTCAGCCCTAGGGCACTTCACATGATGAGGCAGTACAGAATGGTATCATTTGACCAGGGTCAATTATTTCAAGCTATGAAGCGTGGGAAGGAAAGGTGGGCACAATGTTGGGTTTGGCCCAGTATTAGGTCTCTCTGTCTTCAGTTATTACTATCTCCAATTCTCTCTCTCTCTCTGAGTGGTGTAATTCCAGCACACCCTGAGTGAATTAATTAATTACATAGCTGGCTGGATATCAAAGGTAAATATGATTTAATTATATTCCCTGTGTCTTTGTTAAGAAGCCAACTGTCAGGCAGTGGTAAGTGGGCTGTGGCTCTCGGTGGCGCCCCAGGTGTGTGTGTGTGTGTGTGTTTGTGTGTGTGTGTGCGCGTGTGTGTGTGTGTGTGTGTGTGTGTGTGTGTGTGTGTGTGTGTGTGTGTGTGTGTGTGTGTGTGTGTGTGTGTGTGTGTGCGTGTGCGCGTGCGTGCGTGCGTACGTGCGTGCATGCGTGAACCGTGCTCAGCCAAGTGGGAGAAACATGAATTAACAGGTACATGGAGATGGAGAGATCTCCAGGTCTCCCTGGTGAGCCCAGCAGGATGACTGGCATCTCTCTGACAGCTCCACAGTCCCAGTGAACAAGAGCATTGTCCCCGGTAGCTACTGCTGTTAGCTTCAGTTAACATCCTGGGGAAAACAAAGCTATGCTACAGACACAAACACATTCACTCCAGCAAAACTACTAATGTTTTGATCACACACATACAGAAAGTATTTTAACCCCTTGTGGAACACAGGCAGTATATTCTTCCCTTCCCTTAGGCATTCTAACTGTTTCTATTCAACAACATAATTGGAAAAGTATGGTTTAGTATGGCCCTATACTCTCGATATTGATGTCATTGGAAGGAGTTCCCCTCGACCATGCCCACAAATTGGGGAAAACAAATATTCTGTCCCATTGACCCCCAATGTCTTTTCACGCTAACATAAATCACTGGATTAGCGCCAACTTCATTGTAGATTTATTGGTATACAGAAACAATAAAACATGACAAAAAACTGCTGTGTTGTTCAAAATAAATCACAACCTATAGTCTGGTATAGCCCGCTTGTAACTCCACTCACTACTTGAAGCTTTATGGTCCTTTTGTTTGTGTTGTTGGTCTTGGCTAGCTTAATGTTCCGGGTCGGTAGCTAGCTAGCACTTACTCACGTGGCTGCTAGCACTGTCACAAAAAGGGGCATGAGGGAATCCCTACAATATTATGTTTTTCTAAGTAGTAAGAATGCTCGGTAGCAGGCAATGTTGAGAAGTAATCTTTAGACGTACTTTTCTTAAATGTAGTTTTGTAATCGACTAAAACAAGCAGACAACAAGAAAATGTATTTTGAAAAAGGTGAAGTTTTTGCTGTGAACCATTATGGCAACCTAAGTAACCACAAGTTGTTTTCCCCGTGGGCGGGCTGAAACGTTCTAACTAACACAGACTCATTGTCTTTCGTCAGATTCAGATCCTGCCACTCCTACGTGACACTTGTCCCTCAACCAGTCTGTCTTGTAGGATGTGGAACTTCTATTACAATTTGAATATTGAGAATCCGCCATTAATTTCTTTTTAAACATAATTCCTAATTTTTTATACCACTGTGCTCTTGTATGACTCTCCATGAAATAGGCAGAATCACTAGCTAAATTATTAAAAACATTGTGACAGTGATTTAATAGTTTGCCATTGTGAGAAAACAAAGCGGTGGCTATCTCCTGCAAACATTATGTACAAGGACATTGGTCTCCAGTGCATTGACTTCAACTTGGTCAGCTACTTAGCTTACTGTTGTAAACGTTAGCTAGCTAGTTCACTGACATAGCTCGTTAGCTTTACCTTGCTTTGCCGGCACAAAAATCTTGCTTAGCATGTTTAAATTACACTGATAATGTAGACACAATTAGGAGGGACAGAAATCAGTCCGTTGATCATGTTTTTCTGTGATTACAAAGGTGTATCGTAAGGTCAGCTGAGTACAGCAGCTGACTCGGGAGGTGGCTACTCAATGACTCGTGGCAGGAGAGCTGCCTCATGAAAACTCATAATAATGTTAGAATTAGCACTACTACAGTAGGCTGCTAGCTAGCTAGCTTTGTTTTAAAGCATTCAACATTGTGTGAGCAGCACTAAGCAGATAGGTTGGTTAGCAGCATTGTTTCAGTGTCTGGCTTAGCTAGCAGGCTGCTAATGTTGGATACATTTATGGTAGGTTTAGTGCCTATTGTCAATCTTGAAGCACACAAATCTTTAGCTAGCTGTAAAATGCGGCAACAACAACTTCCTCACCAAAATAAATT